>NC_091447.1:12668128-12858886 GCF_964237555.1 Oryctolagus cuniculus
AACCCTGTCTGCAGCTGGCTGCACACAATAATGATGACTGAGGCGATGATGAAGACCCTGTTGATTCTGTGATCAAATGCCCAACACAACATGAAACTCTTCCCTGCATCCTCAGGATGCCTCAGGAAGTAGGAAGGCCTGGCTGCCAGAAAGGTGAGAACACACAGCTCAGGTTCACCTGTCTGTCTCTCATCCTTTAAGGCTCACGATGCCAGCCACTGCCCAGCACAGACATCAGTGCACCCAGTGCCTTCCAGGACATTCCACCAGAAAGCATCTCTAAACCATAACAACACAAACAAAATAGCAACCCAAGTGTTGAGGAAGCAAGACTTCACACGGTTTTTTTCTTTGTTAAAGATTCATTTATATATTTGCAAGACACAGAGACAGAGAGAGGGGAACAGTCAAAAAGATCTTCCATCTACTGGTTCACACCTCAAATGGCCACAACGGCTGGAACTGGGTCAGGCTGAAGCCGGGAGCCAAGAACACCATCTGGATCTCTCACGCAGGTGGCAGGGACTCAGGTACTTGGACCATCATCCCAGGAGGCAGGGCAGGAAGCAAAGAAGCCGTGACTTGAAGCGACACTGATATGGGAAGCCCAGCATCCCACGCAGATCCTCAACCCACTATGCCACAAACGCTCACCCCAAGACTCAGTACTTGGTGGCATGGCAGTGGTCCACCTCCTCTCTGTGTCCGAGCCAGCTGCCCTCCTCTCTGCAGATGTACCATGCTCACATGGAACCCACATGCACGTGGACGACCACAAATGGCAGCACAGCATGTCACTTAGCCATGTGCTTCCACGGCTGTTGTATTATTCTCTTTAAGAAAAAAATCAACCACTACAACAGCTAAGGCTCATACAGACTGAAGTGGTTTGTGTAAATCAGGGTTATTTCCTAAGCATTGTAGTGTGTTTAGCAGCATCTGTGGGTTCTACCCTCTTGGTGCACACCCCCCCCCCCCGCCCCGTGTCAACTGTCATAATCAAAGATGTCACTGGGGCAGGGGTCTGGTGTTGCAGTTTAGCTATGGCTTGAAACACTCATATCCCATATCCCATATCGGAGTGCCAGGGTTTGTGTGCTGGCTCCACTCTCCACTCCAGCTTCCTGTTCACACACACCCTAGAAGGCAGTAGGTGATAACTGAAATGCCTGTGTCCCTGCCACCCTTATGGGAGATCTAGATTGAGTTCCCCCAGCTGCTGACTGTGGCTTGGCTCAGCCTGGGATATCATGAGCATTTGGGGAAATGAACCAGCAGATGGGAGATCTCTCTATATTTATACTTCTATCTCTTTTTCTCTCCCTCACCTACCAAATAAATAAATTTTTTAAAAAATGTCACCAGACATTGTCAGAGAATTACTAACCTAAAACAATGCAGCAAACAGGGAAAAGTGCATTCCAACTCAGACCCTCTGACTACACACTGGTGCACTCTCCATCACAGTTCTCAGACTAACCCTGGAGTCAGGGCATTTTGCTGTCCCTGTGACATCCGGACAACTCCTTCATTTTGCTGGTAAATAAACCAAAGTCCAAAGATGTGAGGTGACTATCACAATATCATGGCTCAGAATATTTTAAAAATAATTTTAAGTATTCAGTTCATTGAAAATAGATTTTAGGAGGCCGGCACCGTGGAACAGTAGGTTAATCCTTCACCTGAGGCGCTGGCAGCCCATGTGCACGCCAGTTCTAGTCCAGGTTGCTCCTCTTCCAGTCCAGCTCTCTGTTGTGGCCCGGGAGGGCAGTGGAGGATGGCCCAGGGGCTTGGGTCCCTGAACCCGCAAGGGAGACCTGGAAGAAGCACCTGGCTCCTGGCTTCAGATCAGCACAGCTCCGGCCATTGCAGCCATTTGGGGAGTGAATCAACGGAAGGAAGACTTCTCTCTCTGCCCCTTACTGTCCATAACTCTACCTCTCAAATAAATAAATAAAATCTTTTTAAAAAAGGAAGAAAAGAAAATAGATCTCAGTAAAAAATAAGAATGAGAATAGGAGAGCAAGGAGGAAGCAGGGTGGGAGTGTGGGTGGGAGGGCAGGTACCGAGGGAAGATCACTATGTTCCTCAAGTTATGAAATGCATGAAGTTTATATGCCTTAAATAAAAGGATTCTAGGAAAAAAGTTATAAAACAAATAGCCTTGTGAAAAGTCCTATCACAGATATGCATCATAAGAGACGGGCACATCTTGTCCTGAGGTCAACCCATCAGCCATTGCATATCTCGAGAGAGTGCTTCCGAGGAATGCCAGCTGTTGGATTAGAAATCCTCGCCAACCCCTGCCCCCACCTGTACCCTAGCTTCTCACAGAGTCCACAGCACTGCTGGTAACTTATTAAATTAGAGGAGTGGGCATTTAGCTTACTGGTTAAGATGCTCACATCCCACTTGGGAGTGTCTGGATTCGAGTCCTGTCTCAAGTGCCTGACTCCAGCTTCCTGCTGGTGCAAATGCTGAGTGGCAGCAGTGATGGCTCAAGTAGTTGGGTTCTTATCTGGGAGATCTGGATTGACTTCCCCAGTCCTGGTTTTGTGCTCGGCCCAGCTTGATTACTAAGGGCATTCAGAGAGTGAACTGGCAATTGGGAGCGCTCTCTCTCTCTCTCTCTCTCTCGCTCTCGCTCTCGCTCTCGCTCTCTCCACTCTACTCCCCTTGACTCTTTATTATTATTATTATTTTTTGACAGGCAGAGTGGACAGTGAGAGAGAGACAGAGAGAAAGGTCTTCCTTTTGCCGTTGGTTCACCCTCCAATGGCCGCCACGGCTGGCACATCGCGCTGATCCGATGGCAGGAGCCAGGTGCTTCTCCTGGTCTCCCATGGGGTGCAGGACCCAAGCACTTGGGCCATCCTCCACTGCACTCCCAGGCCATAGCAGAGAGTTGGCCTGAAAGAGGGGCAACCGGGACAGAATCCGGCGCCCTGACCGGGACTAGAACCCGGTGTGCCGGCGCCACAGGCTGAGGATTAGCCTATTGAGCCACAGCGCCAGCCTCCCCTTGACTCTTAAAAATTTAGCAGGAATAGGGGCTGGCGCTGTGGCATGGTAGGCTAAGCCTCCACTTTCATATGGGCACCAGTTCGTGTCCCTGATCTAGCTCCCTGTTTATGGTCTGGGATAACAGCGGAGGATGGACCAAGTGCTTGGGCCACTACACCCATTTGGGGGACCTAGAAGAATAGAAGAAGCTCCAGGCTCCTGGCTTCTGATCGGCCAAGCTCTGCGCATTGCTGCCATTTAGGGAGTGAACCAGCAGATGGAAGACCTTTCTCTCTCTGTCTCTCTGTCTATAACTCTGCCTCTCAGATAAATAAATAAAATCTTTTTTAAAAATTAGAAAAACACAGAAATTAGAAACTGAATTTAATGGCATGGATTCCTATGAATGAGGTGTGGTTTTGTTTGTTTGTTTGTTTGTTTTGTATTTAAAAGCAAGATTTATACAAGTCAGAGACTTCCAGCCAGAGTTGCCTGGAGGGGGGCTCCAAGACAGGAAAACCAAAAGGGGCTGGTGGTAGTGGGGTTCAATTACTTGAACCATCAGCCCCTGCCTACCAGGGTCCACATTAGCCACAGCCAGGCATCAAATCCATGCACTGCAATGTAGAATTCAAGCATCTAAATCACTGGCTAGATACCCACCCTCTCTTTTGTTTGTATTCTGATGGGCATCTGGTACAGCAATAAAGATATGACTTGAGGCACCCACATCCCATACTGGAATCCCTGGATTCAAATCCTGACTCCACTTCCCATCCAGCTTCCTGCTATGGCACACCCTGGGAGTCAGCAGAGATGGCTCAAGTACTCAGGTCCCTGTCACTCACGTGGGAGACCTGGACTGAATTCAGGGCTTCTAGCTTCGATAATGCCTGGTTCTGGCTGTTGTAGGCATTTGGGGAGTGGATTAGACACTGTCCTGGAAGTTCTCTCTGTCTGCCTATCGAATAAAGATTTTAAGTAAGTTGAAATTTTAAAAAACGAGTACTCCCTAATCTATTAAAATACTTAGGGAAAACTAGTTTCTAGTAGTAAATGTATTATTAAACTGATTTGTTCACAACATCCAGAGACTTAAACATTTAACTAAGGCTTCAAAAGAGAGGAAATGCAACTATATTAATACTATTTTGGAGTAAACCACTTTCATATTCTTTTGGAAAAATGTGGTAATAATCAAAATCGATTCAGTTTGATTTATGACATAATGCAACCTCTAAATTTTGTTATAAATAAAATATTGCAAGCCATCTAAAGAAAAGTAATTTCCCCCTTCTAGATTAGAAATTATTTCAGAATCCCTTACAAACCTAAATGGAAAGGTATTCCTTCTAACAATTTGTGTAACTATTCATTTACATCTGGTGGTTCAATCTTACAATTTATTTACAAAAGAGGCTGTTAGAAAGCAAGTGGCCCCACCTGTGACTGACTGACGCTTCTTCACCCAGAGGAAATCAATTTATAACCAATTACACCTTTTCTTGTACTTGGTGCTAATGCAAGAATGGCGTCCAGCCACTCAAGGAAGAAAACACATTGGTGAATGACTGGATGGTTGGCTGGGTTCACATGCACGTTAATTTAATCATTCATAACTCGTCTATTTTATAAAAATAGAAAGTTATTTCCCCCATTAGAAGAGGAACTTTAATTAAAAAAAGAAATCCATATACAAAAATCACCAGAATGATAGTCCAACTCAAATGCAATGCACTGTGTTATGCAATGGATCTCTCTAACTTGAAAAAAATAATTTGCAGAACTTGTTGAAATTGCATATTTGTGGGCATATCCTCCAAAGTTCCTGATTCGATATTCAGACAGAGAACTCAAGGATCTGAATTTTCATCATGCATCCTGACATCCACTGGCCCACTTTACCCGCTCCTAAGGACTCATTTTTGAGCTATGTATGCCAAGAACTATCAGCTTGAGAGTCTTAAAGAATCTCCTAGTAGCAGCTTCCCTCTAAACCTTGGACTGAAAAATTAGTTTCACATATGTACATATATATGTATATATACACATATACAAAAGTGTACTTCAAAAACTTTGTGGGAAAATAGAGTTAAAAGATGAGTTTATCTCAGTGCAAAATACTGGAAATCCATGCACAGTTTTTTCATAATATGTATTCTCTGATCTTTCTGAAGGCTCTTCACAAACATTTACACACTTAAATTTATATACCTGTAGATATCTATTTCTATCTATTTGTAATTAATACAGCTCTTCAGATACAGACATAAACAAACAAAAAGATCAGCTCAGTCATTAATTAGTCAAGAGAGGGCAAGTTAAACATTTTAATCCTATTCCCTCACCTTAAAGATGGGGTCACGAGCCGGCGCCGTGGCTCAATAGGCTAATCCTCCGCCTTGCGGCGCCGGCACACCAGGTTCTAGTCCCAGTCGGGGCACCAGATTCTGTTCTGGTTGCCCCTCTTCCAGGCCAGCTCTCTGCTGTGGCCAGGGAGTGCAGTGGAGGATGGCCCAAGTGCTTGGGCCCTGCACCCCATGGGAGACCAGGAAAAGCACCTGGCTCCTGCCTTCGGATCAGCACGATGTGCCGGCCGTGGCGGCCATTGGAGGGTGAACCAACGGCAAAAGGAAGACCTTTCTCTCTGTCTCTCTCTCTCACTGTCCACTCTGCCTGTCAAAAAAAAAAAAAAAAAAAAAAAAAAAAAAAAAAAAAAGATGGGGTCACAACACCACTGCATGTAACTGGGAGAAAAACTGAATGGGGGCAGTTGTACTTAGTCCAGAATCTAGCCAGGAGTGAGCATCTGTGAATAGTAGGAGCCTTTATCAAAAGAGGGAGGTAGAGGCAGGAAAACCCACGGATTAACCTCATCAGTAAAAACTGCATGGGGCCAGCATTGTGGTGTTAACAGACTAAGCTGTTGCAACACCGCCATCCCATATCCAGCTCCCTGTTGACAGCCTGGGAAAGCAGTGGGAGATGGCCCAAGTGCTTGGGCCCCTGCACCCACATGGGAGACCCAGATGAACCTCCTGGCTCCTGGCTTCTGACCCGCCCAGCCTCAGCTGTTGCAACCATTTGGGGAGTTAATCACTGGATGGAAGATTCTCTCTCTCTCTCTCTCCCTGTAACTCTTTCAGATAAACAAATACATCTGAAAGAAAGAGAGAGAGAGAGGGAGGGAAGGAGGGAGGAAGGGAGGAACTGATAAACACCTTCTAGAGCCCTTTCCCACACATCACTGTATTATGCCTTCACATGTATGTAGGAGGTGGACTATAAGAGACACTGTTCCAGTCTACAGCTGAAGTGTAGACTCAGCCCACGGCCAGACTCAGTGAAAACAATAAATAAGCCTAACACTGGGAAAGTGGGTGCTTCTTCCGCCTTTGAGCGTGCCTCCAGAATGCTGTTGCAAGTTTTGGAGCTCGGAGTGAGTTTAAACTGTGTGTCCAGCCCGTGTAGCACTGTCCTTCCAAGCACACATTTTTGAGGCAGACAATTTGTCTCTGCCACATTCATAGTTGCGGTACCTAAGCAACGTAATTACCTGTCTCCTAAGCTTCCATTTCCTCTGGTAAAAATGGGACCAATAAATCAAGGACTAAGGAGCACACTTGCGAACTCATACATTATCCAGCATTTACTGAAGCTTCCAAAGAATTGGTTTCCCAAGGCAAAGCCCAGAGTTCCGTGCTTGGACTTGGAGCTGTGGTTTCTGCCGCTAACTACCTTTCTCCTAGTGTAAACCGAGGGCTAAGGGAGAGACAACTGGTCACCCTTCTATTCGCTTACTTCATCAGGAAAAAGAGTGAGCAGTGCAGAAGAACTCATGGAAGAGTCAAATTTTCATCCTGTCCACCACCCTACCCGTCTCCAGAGACCACTGCTATTCTTTCACTTCCCTTAAAAACAAACAAACAAACAAGCTTTCTCTGGGGAATTCCCTTGTAGACTTTCATGGTTTTGTCCCCGATTCTTTTGGGGCTGAAAAATTACCCTGTGTGCCTGCGTTCAACCTTCTGGGTCTCTGTTACAGACGGAGAGCTGCTGGGCCGGGGGCCCACACAGAGCTCACAGGTTCCTGTTTGGAACTTTTTTGTGGTTTTCAGTTGGTTTTGGCAGAATGCTTCCAGGGTGGGAGGATGTGCGATGGGTTTCCTTCAAGAGTTCTTTTAGGCTCAAAGGAAACTGACCAGTCTGTTCCCAGGGATGTTAGAGGGACAAGGGTCAGAATGCAGGGAAAATGTGGGAAGCAAAGCCTATTGAGAATGTGGTTGACACTATGGGTTATAAAGCAGAAGCCATACTCTGGTGTCACCAAAAGAAACTTTCTCACAAAATCCTTTTCTAAAAGTGTATTCGTTGGGGCCAGTGCTGTGGCCCAGCATGACACCAGCTTCCCATGTCAGAGTGCTGCTCCACTTCTGACCCAGCTCCTTGCTACCACACCTGGAAAAGCTGGCTCAAGTTACTGGGCCCTGGCCACCACTGTGGGAGACCAGGATGGACTTCAGCCTAGCCCAGATCTGGCTGTTGCAACCATTTGGAGAGTGAGCCAGCAGATGGAAGATCTCTCTTTCTCTCTCTCTCACTGTCTCTCCCTCTCTCTCTTTCACTGTCTCCCAAATAACTAAATATTAAAAAATAACCTTTTATTCCTTCACGCTGCCCTATTACTTTGTAATACATTTTATGAATATACATATATATATGTACTTTGAATACATTTTATGAATATACATATATATATATACACTTTGTACCAATGCCAAAATGTTATCTGATAAAATTGATATTTTGCTGGAAATTAAATCATAGTATGGACTTCCAGTATGAAATGATAATTGTGTATGTTTATTGAAATGATAATGAAAATTTAGAAAGCTGACAAATAGCAAAGAACCACAACATTCCAAACATAGCTTCTCACAGTTCCTGCAGTCAGTGCACAGTACATCTCTCGACTCAACAGATATTTAGCTGAAATGAGTGAAACACACAGAACTTTTCCCTGCTATTTTCTTCTCTCCTTCATAGTCTGATGTCTGAAAATGTGTAGAATTGGGGTTTTTTTCATCTTCAGGAAATTTAAGGTAAGAAACTGATATTCTGCTCTTAATTCTTTCCAAACAACTTTTTTTCTTGAATGAACTCATGACACATATATAGTTTAAAAGTTAAAAATAAAATATGTTTTATAATATGAGATTATCTACTATGAATGTTAGTATCTAGTAATTCTATAAAAAAATTTTTTAAATGCCATTTTGATTTTATTACAATTCATCTTTCTAGTCATGTAATAATTATTTGTAATTTTTTAAATCTAGCTACAGTGCATTTTCTTCTATTAATAATCAAATTTATTTTGGCGACTAATTTGGATTATTTAATAATTTCTTTCTAGGGGCTGGCACTGTGGTATAAGTGGGTAAAGCCACTGCCTGCAGCGCCAGCATCCCATTTGGGCACTGGTTCAAGTCCCAGCTGCTCCACTTCTGAGCCAGTTCCCTGCTGATGACCTGTGAAAGCATCAGAAGATGGCCCAAGTCTTGGCCCCTGCACCCATGTGGGAGACCCAGATGAAGCTCTGGATGCTGGGTGTCAACAGTGGCATAAGCACATTGATGAACTGGCTTTCCCAACAGACGTTGAACATAAGCATACTCTCTGACCTTGTAATTTCCCCTTTGTATATCTCTACCAATAAGGGCAGTAAACCCTTGGTATCCATGAGGGACCAGTTTCAAGAGTCCCTGAAGGTACCAAGCTTCATTAAGTCCTTTATATTAAATGACACAGTGTTTGCCTATAATCTACAGCATCCTCCTATATACTTGAAACCATCTCTAGATTGCTTATAATCCCTAACACAATGTGAATGCTTAATAGCTGTGATACTGTGTTTGTTTAGAGAATGATGACAAGAAAAATAAGTTTGTACACATTCAATACAGATGTTTCCAACATGGGCCTAACCACACAGTACATGAGCTGCAGCAGGTTGAATCCACAGATGCAGAATCAGTGGATATGGTGACTGACTCTAGCATGTTCCCCCAAAAATGCATACAATAACTTTCATCACAATGCTTTGCATAACGAGCCCAGGAATGACACATATGCCCACCAAAAGTGCAATAAAAAATGAAATGATGAAAGATTATTCAGAAATTAAGATGAACAAACTATAAACATAAATCTACATACACATGGTCAGCTGATCTTCAATAAGGTGCCAGGAACACCCAAGGAGAAAAGGGACAATCTCAACAACGTTGGTGGGGAAACTGGGTATCTACACGTGAAAGACGAAGCAGTGCCGCATCCAACAACACTTACAAAAGCGAATTCAAAATTGATTACAGTTAAGACCTGAAACCATGCAACTGGTAGAGGAAAATACAGAGGAAACGCCCCCTTTACACAGGCAATGATTCCTCGACTATGGCACCAAAACATAGGCAACCGAAGCACAGACAGTGGGACTGCATCGAACTCGATTGTTTCTACACAGCAAGAAAAAAAAAAAAAACAGCACCAAAAGGTAGCCAACATAATGGAAGAAAATACTTACACGGTATGTTTCCAATGAGGTGATAGCCTGAAAAATGTATAGGGAATTTAGACAACTCAATAACAAAAACATACCCAATCAAAAGTGAGAAAAGGATCCAACTAGACTTGTTTCGAGGTGGTTACTTGTTGTCTAATGGGCACAAAGCTTCCCTTTGGGAAGATGAGAAAGTTCTGGAGATGGATGGTGATGACAGTTTCACAGCACATGTATGTGCTCCATGCCACTGAATTGTGGACTAAAAGCCACAATGTGAACTAAAATGTTACATTTTGTGTTTACGTATATTTTGACACAATTAAAAGACTTTTTTAAAAGTCTGCATTCTGGCCGGTGCCTCGGCTCACTAGGCTAATCCTCCGTATGTGGTGCCAGCACCCTGGGGTTCTAGTCCCGGTTGGGTCACAGGATTCTGTCCCAGTTGCCCCTCTTCCAGTCCAGCTCTCTGCTGTGGCCCGGGAGTGCAGTGGAGGATGGCCCAAGTACTTGGGCCCTGCACCCCATGGGAGACCAGGAGAAGCACCTGGCTCCTGGCTTTAGATCAGCGCAGCATGCCAACCATAGCAGCCATTTGGGGGGGTGAACCAACAGAAGGAAGACCTTTCTCTCTGTCTCTGTCTCTCTCCCTCTCTCTGTCTAACTCTGCCTGTCAAAAAAGAAAAAAAAAAAAAAGTCTGCATTCCAGGAACCAGTGCTGTGGTACAGCAGGTTAAACTGCCACCTGCAGCGCAAACATCCTATATGGGCACCAGTTTGGGTCTCCACTACTCTGCTTTTGATCCTGTGAAAGCAGCAGAAGATGGCCCAAGTACTTGGGCCACAGGACTCACATGGGAGACCCAGATGAAGCTCCTGGCTCCTGGCTTCAGCCTGGCCCAGTCCTGATCATTGCAACCTTTTAGGGAGTGAACCTCGGATAGAAGAGTTTCTTTTCTCTTTCTTTCTTCCTTCCTTCCTTCCTTCCTTCCTTCCTTCCTTCCTTCCTTCCTTCCTTCCTTTCTTTCTTTCTTTCTTTCTTTCTCCCTCTCTCTCTCCCCCCTCCCAACTCTGCCTTTCTTTCTTTTTTTTTTTTTGACAGGCAGAGTGGACAGTGAGAGAGAGAGAGAAAGGTCTTCCTTTTGCCATTGGTTCACCCTCAATGGCCGCCACAGCTGGCGCACTGCGGCCGGCGCACCACGCTGATCCGAAGGCAGGAGCCAGGTGCTTCTCCAGGTCTCCCATGGGGTGCAGGGCCCAAGCACTTGGGCCATACTCCACTGCACTCCCTGGCCACAGCAGAGAGCTGGCCTGGAAGAGGGGCAACCGGGAAAGAATCCGGCGCCCCAACCGGGACTAGAAGCCGGTGTGCTGGCGCCGCTAGGTGGAGGATTAGCCTATTGAGCCGTGGCGCCGGCCTCTGCCTTTCAAATAAAAAAAATTTTTTTTAAAAGTATGCATTGCTTGCAAGGTCTCAGGCAATACCTTTGCTTCTGATCTTGGTACCACACTAAGTAGTGAATTGTAGTAGAGAGGAAAAGAAAGAAAGCATATGAGTTCCTTAGGAAAAGCAAGTCTCAGTTCCAATAAACTGGTAGCCAGTGCATCATATAAACTTAATGCTTTTTGCAATTGCTTCATGAAGAAATATTATCTAATAGGATAAGTAGGATTTGTAAAATAAGGCTGAGTGTGTCACTGAACATAATATAGGTATTAGCAAAGAAAATGAGGAAATCAGAAGACGTGATCATTTTAGAGCCAATAAAGTAATAGAATCTAGGTTGTACATCAAGCAGAACTTCGGCTTTGTCCTGCAAGTGCACCATTGGCTTAGTAAAGACATTTAGTTTGCCTGTTATAATTACTTACTTGGCTAACTGGCCAAAAAGATACTTTGGGAGTGGGCGTTTGGCCCATCAGTTAAGATGCCACTTGGGAGGCCCACATCCGATATCAGAGTGTGTGGGTTCAAATTCTGTTTTGGCTTCTGATTCTCGCTTCCTGCTAATGTGCACCCTGGGAGGTGATGTCACAAGTACTTAGGCTCCTCCCATCCAAAGGAGAGATCTGATTGGAGTGCCAGGCTCCTGGCTTCAGCCTGGCCTTGTCGAGGCTATTGTGGACATTTGGGGAACGAACCAGAGGATGGAAAATCAATCTCTCTCTCTCTCTCTCTCTCTCCCCCCCCCACCCCCCATCTCTTTCCTCTCTCATTCTCTGTGTTTCTGCCTTTCAAATAAAATTAAAATAAATAAACACAAAGATGTTAAAATATATTGTGTGACTAAATAATAAAAAAAGTAGGCATGGAGAACTGAAAAAGAAAAGTGTTTTCAAAAAGAGAGTTTCTCTGGCTCACTGGGTTTCCTGAGTTCCTGTTGTCCTCAAGTGCAGTATGACGTGAAGAGCACGGTGTACCTTCCTGAGAAATCATCAGTGTTGTCCTCAGAGAGCACAGAGCGATCAGAAAACAAGTTTGGCAAAGCACAGTGCCAAACGTACACTCAGCTACTGTTGAGGAGAGAAACCACCCTTGAGTTTGGTGTGAAGGGACAGCAGAGCACACACATGCCAAGGTGAGCCTTAACTGCTATGATTTCTTTTTCTGGACTTATGAGTTTTATTAAATATATAATTGTTAGTGTCTATAAATGTAAATGTAGCTATAAATGTTGTCAATCATTTTACTTTTTCTATTTTATTATCTTTCTCACACATATGACAAATTATTGGGGATGTTCTGACCAGTGACTTCTATAAAAGGGAAAATATATGAAAAGGTGGCTTTATTCGTGCCATACATTCCTTCCTGTCATGAAAAGCATTTCTGACCCACAGGGACTCATTCATTCATGGAGATCCTTACTAACTGAAAGCTGATTAACTGTTTCAGAAGCTTAGGTACTATCTAATTCATTAGCAATTTCACTCCAGAGTTTAAATCTGTATCTTATAATTGCCTCAGTATAGTGCAATATGTTATATGGCCTGAAAAAGAAACTGAGTGACAAACATCTCTACCTGCAAGTAACAAAGTGATAATTTATCAACATCATTGGGATGTCAGGATAGCTAAGACCCTGAGTAGTGTCTGATGGAAGGAAGAATACATGATGGTTAACACAGCTGTAATGATAAGTGGGTATTCAAAGTAGCCCAAATTTTTGTGACGGTTGATCCACATATGGGGGAAGTTCTAATTTATTTAATTGTCATTCATTAAAAACCCCTACTCCCTCAAGCTGTTTCTAACAGACACTACTGCATTACTTTGTTATGGAAAATCGCTGAGTATGAAGGAGCTTAAGAGCTTTCATCAGGGCAGGCATTTTGGCACAGAAGGTTAAGCTGCCATTTGGGATGCCCACATGCTATATCAGAGTGCCAGGTTCAAATCCCAGCTACTCCCCTTCCAACCAAGCTTCCTGCCCATGTAATCCGTGGAGGCAACCAGTAAAGGCTCAAGTACTTGAACCCCTGCCATGCATGTGAAGAGCTGGATTAAGTTTCAGGCTGCTGGCTTAGACCTGGTGCAGACATAACTGTCATAAGCATTTGGGGAGTGGAGCAGTAGATGGAAGAGTCTCTCTCTCTCTCTCTGTCCTCTCTCTCTCTCCATTCTGCCTTTCAAGTAAATAAACAAACTTTAAAAAATATATTTAAAAAGTTTGAACCAATTACAATCAAAACACTGGCAGAGTGGGAATGGGAATACAATTCAGTATGCCAACAAGTCATGCATTTCCCATGGAATCTGGTTTCTTTTTATTCTACTTCTAAAATGTTCATTAGCTCCAAATCTAAGTCCAGAATGAAGGAAAGAAGTTATCCATTCAATGACAAGATCTGAGCAGGAAACTAAGTAGCTGGAAATTTCAGCTGGGTTGGGAGGTGGACAGGGTGTAATTCCCAGCAGCTAGCTTTTGCAGAAGCTGTTAAGGGTGTAAGGAATGCTGTGTGCATGACAAAATTCATACAAAGATGATATATTTGTTAATATGCTATTTCAGAAGAATTAAACTGTAAACTGAATGGCAAGTTTTGAAAGCACTGAAGAGATGCAAGAAATGGATCAGAGAAATGGGTAAGATTTGTCTAAATTCTACTAAGAGTATTTTTTTAGAAAGCTTTTACTTAATGAATACAAATTTCGTAGGTACAACTTTAGGAATATAGTGGTTCTTCCCCCATACTTGCCCTCCCACCCCCACTCTCGTCCCACTTCCTAATCCCTTTCCCATCCCATTCTTCATTAAGATTCATTTTTAATTAACTTTATATACAGAAGAGCAACTCTATACTAAGTAAAGATGTCCACAATTTGTACCCACACAGACATACAGAGTATAAAGTACTGTTTAAAAACAAGTTTTGCAATTAATACTCATAGTACAACTCATTAAGGACAGAGGTCCTACATGGGGAGTAAGTGCACAGTGACTTCTGTTGTTGATTTAACAATTAACACTCTTATTTATGATGTCAGCGATCACTCAAGGTTCTTGTCATGAGCTGTCTAGGCTATGGAAGCCTTTTGAGTCCACAGACTCCATCAGTATTTAGACAGGGCCATAAGAAAAGCAAAGTCCTCTCCTCCCCTCAGAGGAAAGTACATCCTTCTTTGATGGCCACTTCTTTCCACTGGGGTCTCACAGAGATCCTTCATGTGGATGGATCATTTTTTGCCACAGTGCCTTGGCTTTCCACGCCTGAAATGTTCTCATGGGCTTTTCAGCCAGATCCGAAAGCCTTAAGGACTGATTCTGAGGTCAGAGTACTGTTTAGGGCATTTGTCATTCTTTGAGTCTGCTGTGTGGACTGCTTCTCATGTTGGAATATTCTCTCCTTTTTAATTCTATCTACTGTTATTATCAGACACTTGGTCTTATTTATATGATCCCTTTGACATTTAATCCTATCTATATGATCAATTGCACACTTAATACTATCACTTTAACATGTGAGATGGCATCAGTATCACCCAGCTTAATGGGATCTGGAGCCCCATGGCAAGTTTTTAGCTTTACCCTTAGGGGTAAGTCTGTGGGAATGTACACCGAACTGTACATCTCCTCCCTCTCATTCCCACTCTATTTTTTACTGGGATCTATTTTCAATTGGACTTAAACACCTGAAAATAATTCTGTGTTAAGTAAAGAGTTCAACCAATGGTATTAAGTAGAAAAAGAAAATAGTAAAAAAAAATAATAAGATAAGATAATAAACTGTTCCTCGACAGGCAAAACAAGGGCTGCTCAAGTCATTGCTTCTTATGGTGTCAATTTCACCTCTACAGGTTTCCTTTTAGGTGCTCTGTTATTTGTCAGAGATCAGGGAGAACATATGGTATTTGTCCCTTTGGGGTTGGTTTATTTCACTCAGGATGATGTTTTCCAGATTCATTCATTTTATTGAAAATGATAGGATTTTTTACTGCTGTATAGTATTCCATAGAAACATATCCCATAATTTCTTTATCCAGTCTTCTGTTGACAAGCATTTAGATTGATTCCATGTCTTAGCTATTGTGAATTGAGCTGCAATAAACACGGAGGTGCAGATAACTCTTTTATTTGTGGATTTCATTTCCCTTGGGTAAATTCCGAGGAGTAGGATGGCTGGGTCATATGGTAGGACTATATTCATATTTCTGAGTTATCTCCAAATTGTCTTCCATAGTGGTTTTACCAGTTTGCATTCCCACCAACAGTGGATTAGGGAACCTTTTTCCTCACATCCTCGCTAGCATTTGTTGTTTGTTGATTACTGTATGAAAGCCATTCTAACCGGGGTGAGGTGAAGCCTCATTGTGGTAAGAGTATTCTTCTACACCTTCAAATACAGCTTATCATTTTCACAGCTACAGTAAAAATGTCTAGAACTTTTTCCAAAACTAGTAATTCTGTTTGCATTTCCCTAAACTTTAGCATAATCTATGCTTTGAATGGTTAAGGGTGACTTTAGAATGTATTCTAGCAAAAGGACTTACTAATTTAGTGCTTCACAGCTCTCTCCTGAATTTCTTGTCACTTACTAGGCTATAGAGGAAAGATGCCTCCATTTTTTATTTCAGTTCTCTATGGAGCCTTCATTCCATCTGGGTACATTTAATAAAAGAAAATATTGCATTCTGATTCTTTGGTCACTGAGTAGATATCTGAATGTATTGGCTATAAAACAAGGGAGAACCCCTCTAGCTCAAGTGATTCATTAACACAGAAAATAGCCACAGAGGGTGAGCCTTCCATGCCACTTCCTTGGAGGTCTGGAACCATTAAGGCTAAAGCAAATTCCCCTTGGGAACATTTTTTTAAGTTTTATAGTGTATTTATTACTTTTAATTTTTAAATTTTATTTTAATGGACAAATTATAACTGTATTTTATTATGGGTTACACAGTAATGCTATGATACACAAAGGTACTTCAATAAAGTTGTGAAAAATTAAACAATAAGTATAGGGCCAGGTATGACTCAGCAGTGAAGATGCTGCTTGGAATCCCACACCCCATATCGGAGTGACTGAGTTCAAGTCTTGAGTCCACTTCCAATTCCAACTTCCTCCTGAACGTGCACCCAGGGAGGCAGTAGGTGACGGCCCTGGTACTTGGGTCCCTGAGACCCACATGGGAGACCTGAATTGAGTTCCAGGCTCCTGGCTTCAGCCTTTTCCAGTTGAGGTTATTCTAGGCATTTGGCGAGTGAATCAGTTAATGGAAGTTCTCTCTGTGTCTGTCTCTCTGTGTCTTTCAAATAAAAATTTTAAATATGCATATTTTAAAGAAGATAAATTTATTACAGTGCAAAAACAAACTGGAAATCCATGCACTTATTCATGCTATGCATTTTCCTTGAATTTTTTTAAAGATACCCTCATTTTGTATAGTGTAGGATGATGGAACCAAGCTAACTAACACGCCCATCACCTTAAATACTTATCATTAATATTCATTCCAACTGCAACATTGCACCTTTGGCCAGTGTCTTCCTATTCCCCTCACTCCCCAGGCTCATGGAAGCATCATTCTACTCTCTGATTCTCTTAAGTTGACTGTTTTAGGTTACACATAGAAGTGAGGACATGAGGCTTTTGTGCCTCACTTAGATCACTCAGCATAACAGTCTTCAGGCTCACCTATGTTGTCACAAATGACAGAACCTCCATCTTTGTGTGTGTGTGTGTGTGTTGAACTTTTTTTTTTATTTAGTAAATATAAATTTCCAAAGTACAGCTTATGGATTACAATGGCTCCCCCCCCATAATTTCCCTCCCACTCGCACCCCTCCCATCTCCTGCTCCCTCTCCCATTCCATTCACATCAAGATTCATTTTCAATTATCTTTATATACAGAAGATCTATTTAGTATATATTAAGTAAAGATTTTATCAGTTTGCACCCACACAGAAACAATAAGTGTAAAATACTGTTTCAGTACTAGTTATAGCATTACTTCAGATTGGACAACACATTAAGGACAGATCCCACATGAGAAGTAAGTACACAGTGACTCCTGTTGTTGACTTAACAATTTGACACTCTTGTTTATGGCGTCAGTAATCTCCCTAGGCTCTAGTCATGAGTTGCCAAGGCTATGGAAGCCTTTTGAGTTCACCGACTTTGATCTTATTCCAACAGGGTCATAGTCAAAGTGGAAGTTCTCTCCTCCCTTCAGAGAAAGGTACCTCCTTCTTTGATGGCCCCGTTCTTTCCACTGGGATCTCACTCGCAGAGATCTTTCATTTAGGTTTTTTATGTTTTTGTGTTTGTTTGTTTGTTTTGCCAGAGTGTCTTGGCTTTCCATGCCTAAAATACTCTCATGGGCTCTTCAGCCATATCCGAATGCCTTAAGGACCGATTCTGAGGCCAGAGTGCTGTTTAGGACATCTGCCATTCTATGAGTCTGCTGTGTATCCTGCTTCCCATGATGAATCGTTCTCTCCCTTTTTGATTCTATCAGTTAGTATTAGCAGACACTAGTCTTGTTTGTGTGATCCCTTTGACTCTTAGACCTATCAGTGTGATCAATTGTGAACTGAAATTGATCACTTGGACTAGTGAGATGGCATTGGTACATGCCACTTTGATGGGATTGTATTGGAATCCCCTGGCATGTTTCTAACTCCACCATTTGGGGCAAGTCCGATTGAGCATGTCCCAAATTGTACATCTCCTCCCTCTCTTATTTCCACCCTTATATTTAACAGGGATCACTTTTCAGTTAAAATTTAAACACCTAAGAATAATTGTATATTAATTATAGAGTTCAACAAATAGTACTAGAACAAAACAAAATAATACTAAAATGGATAAAGTATTACATTGTATATCAACAGTCAGGACAAGAGCTGATCAAGTCACTGTTTCTCATAGTGTCCATTTCACTTCAACAGGTTTCCTTTTTTGTGGTTGGTTAGTTGTCACCAATAAGGGAGAACATATAATATTTGTCCCTTTGGGACTGGCTTAATTCACTCAGCATGATGTTTTCCAGATTCCTCCATCTTGTTGCAAATGACCGGATTTCATTGTTTTTGACTGCTGTATAGTATTCTATAGAGTACATGTCCCATAATTTCTTTATCCAGTCTACTGTTGATGGGCATTTGGGTTGGTTCCAGGTCTTAGCTATTGTGAATTGAGCTACAATAAACATTAATGTGCAGACAGCTTTTTTGTTTGCCAATTTAATTTCCTTTGGGTAAATTCCAAAGAGTGGGATGGCTGGGTTGTATGGTAGGGTTATATTCAGGTTTCCGAGGAATCTCCAGACTGACTTCCATAGTGGCTTAACCAGTTTGCATTCCCACCAACAGTGGGTTAGTGTCCCTTTTTCCCCACATCCTCTCCAGCATCTATTGTTGGTAGATTTCTGAATGTGAGCCATTCTCATCGGGGTGAGGTGAAACCTCATTGTGGTTTTGATTTGCATTTCCCTGATTGCTAGTGATCTTGAACATTTTTCATGTGTCTGTTGGCCATTTGGATTTCCTCTTTTGAAAAATGTCTATTGAGGTCCTTGACCCATCTCTTCAGTGGGTTGTTTGTTTTAATGTTGTGGAGTTTCTTGATTTCTTTGTAGATTCTGGTTATCAACCCTTTATCTGTTGAGTAGTTTGCAAATATTTTTTTCCCATTCTGTCGGTTGCCTCTTCACTCTCCTGTTTCTTTTGCAGTACAGAAACTTCTCAATTAGATGCCATCCCAATAGTTAATTTTGGCTTTGACTGCCTGCACCTCCAGGGTCTTTTCCAGGAAGTCTTTGCTGGTACCTATATCTTGCAGGGTTTCTCCAATGCTCTCTAATAATTTGATGTTAAAGAACTCTACTAAGAGACTATTGGAACTCATAGAAGAGTTTGTCAAAGTAGCAGGATATAAAATCAATGCACAAAAATCAACAGCCTTTGTATACACAGGCAATGCCACAGCTGAGGAAGAACTTCTAAGATCAATCCCATTCACAATAGCTACAAAAACAATCAAATACCTTGGAATAAACTTAACCAAGGACGTTAAAGATCTCTACGATGAAAATTACAAAACCTTAAAGAAAGAAATAGAAGAGGATACCAAAAAATGGAAAAATCTTCTATGCTCATGGATTAGAAGAATCAATATCATTAAAATGTCCATTCTCCCAAAAGCAATTTACAGATTCAATGCAATACCAATCAAAATACTTAAGACCTTCTTCTCAGATCTGGAAAAAATAATGCTGAAATTCATATGGAGACACAGGAGACCTCAAATAGCTAAAGCAATCTTGTACAACAAAAACAAAGCTGGAGGTATCACAATACCAGATTTCAGGACATACTACAGGGCAGTTGTTATCAAAACAGCATGGTACTGGTACAGAAACAGATGGATAGACCAATGGAACAGAATAGAAACACCAGAAATCAATCGAAACATCTACAGCCAACTTATATTTGATCAAGGATCTAAAACCAATCCCTGGAGTAAGGACAGTCTATTCAATAAATGGTGCTGGAAAAATTGGATTTCCACGTGCAGAATCATGAAGCAAGACCCCTACCTTTCACCTTACACAAAAATTCACTCAACATGGATTAAAGACTTAAATCTACGACTTGACACCATCAAATTATTAGAACCTCCATCTTTTTAAGGGCTGCACAGTATTTACATTGGGTATATAAAGCACATTTCTTCTTACCCATTCATCTGTTGATGAACCCTTAGGTTGACTCCATATCGACATGTTGCGAATATGCTGCAGTGAGTACATGAGTGCAGATATCTTTTTGGCAAGCTGAATTTGACTTACTTGGGTATATATCCCAAAAGCTAGATCACACAATGATCCTATTTTTAGTTTTCTCAGGAATTTCCATAGTATTTTTCAAAATGGTCGAACTCAGGGCCGGCGCCGCGGCTCACTAGGCTAATCCTCCGCCTTACGGCGCCAGCACACCAGGTTCTAGTCCCGGTCGGGGAGCCGTATTCTGTCCCGGTTGCCCCTCTTCCAGGCCAGCTCTCTGCTGTGGCCAGGGAGTGCAGTGGAGGATGGCCCAAGTGCTTGGGCCCTGTACCCCATGGGAGACCAGGAGAAGTACCTGGCTCCTGCCATCGGATCAGCGCGGTGCGCCGGCCGCAGCGCGCCGGCCGTGGCGGCCATTGGAGGGTGAACCAACGGCAAAAGGAAGACCTTTCTCTCTGTCTCTCTCTCTCTCTCACTGTCCACTCTGCCTGTCAAAAAATAAAAAAAATTTTAAAATTAAAAAAAAAAAAACAAAAATGGTCGAACTCATGGCTCTTCTCAAAACCACACAAGATAACAATGCTGAGAATATTACAAAAACCAAGAGAATTGGATTCCACACCCAATATATTTCCTTTAATATTCTGATGTTGTTATTATTTTCCCAAAGTAAATTCTCCCTCAAGTTTTGGCCAGACTTTCTGAACTTTTCTTCAAAAATTCAAAATAGTTTCTCTAAATTCTGTGCCCTAGAATGCTGTGTAGGGGGTGGTGAGAGGACAGACTGATTTCAGGTTACATTTGTGAATGTAAGCATTATCTGTGAGGCAAATACAGCATGTCTCCAGCATATATTTCACAGGCAGCTTTATAACTGGATAATAATGGTTCAAGGTCTGGAGTCAGACTCAAGTTCCAGCACTAGCTACCTATGCGAGGCTGTTTTCTCATCTTCCTCACCTTTCAAATGGTCACAACACCAGCATGGCCAGCCTCACTGGGGTCAACGTGATAACAGCACTGGCTGATACTGGTTAAGAGGCCAGTAGGAAGACAACAGCAGATTGCAACATCTCTGCACTACCACACAGGACACTGACATGGAGAGGCGACCTCATGAGGACCTGAGACAGCTACACCTAATTTCTTTTGGATGACTGTAAACTGGAAAGGATGGGAGAAAGCATTGTGAGAGAAAACAGCTCCAGGCATTGGCAACCGCAGTTGGATAAACCCTCTAAAGCACTGTATGACACAGGTCTTGGGTCTGGCCTTGAAAAATGGGGATTTTACTTGGGGGAGGAAATTCATTTGAAGCTGGGGGCAGATTTTGGGCTTGTCTGGTTTTTATTAATCAAATGGAAGTGCTGGGCTAGTCAACGCCAGTTTGCAAACCAGCCCTGGGCGTACTAGACCTGGGAGCTGGGCCCCTGGGTTTCCACTGCGTCAGTTTGCTGGCCCCAGGCTCCACCCCTCCACTGTTGCTGGACAACACTTGGTGGCAGGGAGCGTGGCCTGAGATCAGTGCAGGGCGCCCACCTGCCCGCATGTTGCTCTCACACTAGTGGAAAAGAGCCATGGAAGACCCAAGCTCCCTTCCAGAGCTTTCCATGAAAGTCAGGGGGAAGACAGAAATGGTTGTCCCCTGGGTCTTGAAAAATTAAAATCTGCATTTGGGGGTGAGGAAAGAGATTATGGGACTTTTAAAAGAACTTTTTGTGTGTATGCGTCACCCTAGAGTGAATTGGGCTGTACGCAAGTAAATTATTAACCTGATTCAGTTGCTTGTCGGTTATCAAAACTGTCAGAACAGGATGTTACAAAACTGGAGATGAATAGATGGAAATTTGTCCTCTTGTGATATCTTCATAGGAAAAAAAAAAAAAACTGCTACCCTTCAATCTTTCAGGTGTGTGTGTGTGTTGGATGGAGAAATTTCCAAGGAAATCAATGGTTAAGATTTACAAACTTTCATTTGGATCTCCATACACTATAAGCTAAGAAGTGACATTTCCAAATTGGGGACAAAATTCAAGGTATATTTATTTATTTGATGCATCCTTAACAGATTCATTTACTAATGCTCTGGAGCATTTCATGACAAAAGGTTAAAAACCTTAATCCACTACTTCATACCTTTAAGAATGACGATGAGAGTGAGAGAGAGAGGGAGGGCAAATAAGTGTTGGTGAAGATGTGAAGAAACAGGAACTCTTGTGCACTGTTGGGTGAGAATTGAAAATGGTGCATTCTCAGAAAATTCTGAATAAATACTCTGAATAAATACTCCAGATAATTGGAAACAAAAAGTCACCCTCACTTGCACACCTGTAATAACAGCTGCATTATTAAAGATAGCCAAGGCCGGCGCCGCAGCTCACTAGGCTAATCCTCTGCCTTGCGGCGCCGGCACACCAAGTTCTAGTCCCGGTCGGGGTGCCGGATTCTGTCCCGGTTGCCCCTCTTCCAGGCCAGCTCTCTGCTATGGCCAGGGAGTGCAGTGGAGGATGGCCCAGGTACTTGGGCCCTGCACCCCATGGGAGACCAGGAGAAGTACCTGGCTCCTGCCATCAGATCAGCACAGTGCGCTGGCTGCAGCGCGCCAGCCGCGGCGGCCATTGGGGGGTGAACCAACGGCAAAGGAAGACCTTTCTCTCTGTCTGTCTCTCTCACTGTCCACTCTGCCTGTCAAAAAATAAAAATAAAAAAAATTTAAAAAAAGATAGCCAAAATGTGGTATCAGTCCTAGTGTGTGTGGACTGATGAATGCATACAGAAAACATGGCAAACACATCTCCTAGAATAGTGCTCAGCCATAAAGAGGAGGGAAATTCTCACACACACTACAACATGGATGAACAGAGCAGATGTTACGCCAAGAAAATAATACAAGGATGAACCTGAAGACATTAGGCCAATCAAATACTGTCTGGCTCCCCCTCTGTGAGATACCTGGAGTAGTCAGACTCATAGAGATAAAAATTAAAATAGTGGTTGCCAGAGGCTGGTGGGAGGAGCAAATGAGGAACTGTTGTTTGATGAGTATAGAGCTTCAGGTTTTGCAAGACGAGGAGAGCTTTATGGATGAATGGTGGTGAGGGCACCACAACACACATGAATGCACTTGTTTAGCTGATTGGACATTTAAAAAAAGTTAAGAGGGCAGGCCAGCACCGTGGCTCACTAGGCTAATCTCCACCTGCGGTGCCAGCACCCCGGGTTCTAGTCCCGGTCCGGGCACCGGATTCTGTCCCGGTCGCTCCTCTTCCTGTCCAGCTCTCTGCTGTGGCCCAGGAAGGCAGTGGAGGATGGCCCAAACCCGCATGGGAGACCAGGAGAAGCACCTGGCTCCTGCCTTTGGATCATCGCGGTGCGCCGCCCGGCTGGTATTGCGGGGTGAACCAACGGAAAAGGAAGACCTTTCTCTCTGTCTCTCTCTCACACTGTCCACTCTGCCTGTAAAAAAAAAATTAATTAATTAAAAAAAGTAGTTAAGAGGGCAAACTCTGTGTTATGTGTGTTTTGTCACAGTGTTTAAAAACTCCATTCCAGATGGATGTCATCACTTGCTACCCAAATAAACTTAGAGACAGCAAGCGACAACTTATTCTCCCAGTGATTATTCTAAATTTTTGTACTGTTAATCATCAAATTTGTTTCAAAAATTTCAGTGTTGGTATAAATTTGCTGCCAGGAGTGATAGCTGACAGCTTTGCAGATCATTAACTTGGAAATGTTGAAGTTATACTCACATTGTAATTTTTTCCTCTTAAACATTTATTTTCCAGAACACCACAAGAACAATTGTCTAACGTCAGAAAACAAGCTGTTGGATGTGTTGAGATAGTAAGTGTACCCAGTTAGAAAATCTCTCTGTCAGAAAATTCTATGGAATTACCAGTAGTACATAGAGTAACTGTGTTTATTGGATAGTTTACATGCATCATTTGAGGGAAAGGAAATTAAAAAAAATTCATTGACATGTAATTTCCAGTAGGATAAAAGCTCAAAAGTTTCATAATGAGATAAAGAAAAAAGTAGCACAACACCCATACAATTATCAGTTTAAACAAAAGTGTGTGTATTATGTATAATTGTTACTAGAGGTTATTTCTGAGTGGTGGGGGATTATGAATGACTTTTGCTATCTGTGTTTGTGTTTCATTATTTTCCAATGCTTCTACACTGATAGGTGTTGCTGTTCCTATTTTAAAAGTGTTATAATCTTTTTGAAATAGAAAGTAATTAAATATTTTGTAAAGTCTAAGTATCATAAAATGTGTCAGCCACTTCTTTGAGATTATATTCAAGAAATATTTTCATTTAAAAAAAATTGAGGCAGACAGCAACCCCACTCACTGATTCACTTCCTAAATGCCCCCCAAAACCCAGGCCAGGCTCTCGAAGCCAAGAGCTGAGGACTCAATCTTTGTCTCAGAAGCCAACTACCTGAGCCATCACCACTGCCTCCCCGAATCCCCCATAGCAGGAAGCTCCTAGGAAACTGAGCCGTACATCAAAGCCAGGCATTCAAGCGTGGGCGCAGGCATCCTAACCACTGTCATAACCAACTGCATACCCCAAGGAACATTGTCATAGATGTGCTTCCAGACATCAGCTTTGCCAACTCTGGTCTCTGTCAGTGTCATGTCATTAGAAGTATCACGTCATTAGAAGGGCCTGTGCTGTGGCACAACGGGTAAAGCCACTGCCTGCAGTGCCAGCATCCCATAGGGGCACTGGTTCAAGTCCCCACTGCCTCAATTCTGATCCAGCTCTCTGCTATGGCCTGGGAAAGCAGTGGAAGATGGCCCAAGTTCTCAGGCCCCTGAACCCACATGGGAAACCCAGAACCTGGCTTCGGAAGGGCGCAGCTCCAGCCATTGCAGCCAACTGGGGAGTGAACTAGTGGATGGAAGACCTCTCTCTCTCTCTCTCTCTCTCTTTCTCTGCCTCTCCTTCTCTCTCTGTGTAACTCTTTCAAATAAATAAATAAATCTTTTAAAAAATTAAAAAGTGCACGTGAAATAGCACTTGTTTTCTCAAAAGCCAACTTTTACCAAAAACAAAAGCCTGGGAAGTATAGAACATGACAGAAGTTATCAAGGAGATTTATTCTGGGGCATGGGAGAGATTCCTTCTCTTCTGCAGTGCTGACGACAATGCTGGGGAAGTTACTCTCTGAATGTCTAGTAGCTTTTGCAGGAATGAATGGAAAAGCATGAAATGTTTAGCTTTCCGGTGTTTCTTATTCCAGATAGTCCTGCAAATATTACAGATTCTTACTTATAGGATAGAAATTGTTCTGGATAGAAAAAAATCCGAGGAACTTAAAATTTAAGAATCTAAAATGTACAATTCACTGTACTTTTACTAGTTGGTTAACTGTTCACTGCACTTAGTTGGCACATCGCTATGATGTGAGCTTAGAGTTCATAGTTTGCAGATGCACTTTCCATAAACTAAGACCTTGTCACTGCAGTTGTTTAAATATTTATTTATTTATTTATTTATTTGACAGGTAGAGTTATAGACAGTGAGAGAGAGAGACAGAGAGAAAGGTCTTCCTTTTTCCGTTGGTTCACTCCCCAAATGGATGCTACTATGGCCGGTACTGTGCTGATCCGAAGCCAGGAGCCAGGTGCTTCTTCCTGGTCTCCCATGCGGGTGCAGGGCCCAAGGACTTGGGCCATCCTCTACTGCACTCCCGGGCCACAGCAGAGAGCTGGACTGGAAGAGGAGCAACCGAGACTAGAATTGGCACCCATATGGGATGCCGGCACCGCAGGCAGAGGATTAACCAAGTGAGCCACGGCGCTGGCCCCAGTTGTTTAAATATCTTAACTTCCTCCAGAATCAACCAAGGGGAGCAAAGTTTCTGATTCTTGCCCGCCTCTTATCTGATGCGTGTCACCTCCTACAATTCATATGATGTAGACGCTTGGTTTTCTGAATTTCTTCTTCAAAGCAGATTGTAAATCCTTAAGATTCAGTGTTTACTTATTCTTTTTTACTTAATATATAAAAAAAAATCCATGATTTTATACATCTATTTAATCTCTTAATTTGGAAAGTACTCTACGACTCAAGCTGTGGGTTGTGTTTTGCTTGTTTTATAGCCTTAACTAATGCTCCCATGCCTTGTGTTCCTTAGTTCCGCTTTGCTGATGGGCTGGACATCACCCTCATGATCCTGGGGGCACTCGCATCATTGGTCAACGGGGCCTGTCTTCCTCTGATGTCGCTGGTTTTAGGAGAAGTGAGTGATCACCTTGTTAGTGGATGTCTAGTCCAAACCAATGCAAGTGAGTTCAAGATTTGTTTCTGTATTGCTAGGGACTTAAATGCATTGTATAAAACCATTAAACCTTGAATTCATACTGAAGCTTATTATATCATAAAATAATATGCATATAATATGCATTTAAGTCTCTTTTTAAAACATTAAAAGAGCTGTTTTAAAACAAAATCTGTATTAATCAGGGTTTTCAAGAGAAACAGAACCAATTGTGTGTGTGTGTGTGTGTGTATGTAGAATGATAAAGACAGATTTATTTTAAAGAATTGGTTCACATGAATATGGAGTTCAGAATATACAGGGCAGGGGCCGGTGCTATGGGGCAGCAGGTTAAGTTGCAGCCTCTGGCACCGGCATATGGGCAGCAGTTCGAGTCCTGGCTGCTCCACTTCCAATCCAGCTCTCTGCTATGGCCTGGGAAAAGTAGCGGAGGATAGCCCAGGTCCTTGGGCCCCTCCACCCACGTGGGAGACCAGGAAGAAGCTCCTGGCTCCTGGCTTTGGCATGGCCAGCCTCGATCGTTGCAGCCAATTAGGGAGTGGCCCAGCAGGTGCAGGATCTCTCTTTCTGTCTCTCCTCTCTTTCTCTGGCTCTGCTTTCAAATAAATACATAAATCCTGAAAGAAAGAGAGAAAGAAGGGAGGGAGGGAGAGTACGCAGAACAGATTGGAGACAATCTTGCAGTTCAAGTGCAAAGTCTGCTTGCTAATGATCAGTAAGAATCCTGTGAGATAAAGTTTAGCTCAGTCTGTCTCTCTAGGAATTCAAATAATTTACTGTTACAAGTGATTATATAAACACTTAATCAAACCCTTGGGCCTTCCTAGGCCACGTAGCTATAAGGTACCGCTCCAAAGGAAAAATCAAAAAATTAAGAATGGCTATGTCTTCTGGCTTACTAGATGCTTGGAGCTTCTTTAACAGAGAGAGAACACAATGAAGCAAGCAGGCAGGAAGTCGCATGCAGGAAAGGACAGTCACAGAGACAAATACCCTGAAGGAAGACGAGTGGAGGAACTGGCATCAGTGTGCAGTGAAGTGCTGCCACATTACCCGTGTGTGTAGGCACCCTTCTTTGCATTCAGCGTTTGTCCTTTAAGGAGACATTATTCTTTATGTGGAAATACACTGATTTCCCAATGCACTAACATGTGAGTGTCCACTCTTTATTTAGTGGATGTTCTCAACATGAGTAATTGCCTGATAATGTATTTTTTCCCCAAATTCCATGCGAGGAAGTAAAAACCTGGACTGTCTTTTACACACTAGTGTAGCTCTCTACCATGTACTTCCATCACTGCCCTATTCAACTTGAATACTAAGCTATACCAACTTGGTTTCACCCAAAGGCTTTTAAGTGTTCCAGTGTTCTTTGAGAGAAATAAACCCATTGCTTCCATCTCTCTACATCCTTCTATCTGGTGGTCTCCTGTCTAAACAGAAAATTTTTATGTAAGTATAGTTAATGAAAAGAAATATTACTTATATAATGTATAACTATTTTCATTGTATATCAATAATATAATATTGAATTGAAAATAATATAATATTCAAATTAACGATAATAACTTAAAATTTTTATTTTAGTGAAAAAGCTAAATATATAAGCTAATTTGTTGTTAAATAGATCCACCAATTCACTGAATGCATATTCACTGCTTGCCAGCTATGAATGAATGAATGAATGAATGATAAACCTAAAGCATTCTGTTGAGGACTATTCCTTTTTTAGATCTATTCTGTAACTCATTGCCTTACTACTTAACATAGGACAGGAGTGCATACCTGCTGTGATGTATTTTATCAGATATGCTGAACATATATAAATTTGTGTGATGAAGCTTTAGATAAACTCATGGATAGCAGTGATATTTTAAAACACATTATTAAAAGAGAAGCAGGGCTATTCATTTGAACATAGATTTTTCTGGAGAATAATATGAAAGTACTGCAAAAGTTTATGGAAAAAATTGAATTGAAAGATAAGTTTATTTTGGTGCAAAAATGAAATCTATGCAATTTTTTCATAATAAGTACTTTGAGGACCTCCTGGAAAGCTGTTGACCCTGCCAATAAAAGTATGAATAATAACTGCCCATTGGCTGAGACCATTTTTGTGCCAGCACTGTAGTTTTGCAACTATTGCTTCTATAAATATCATCTCCAAAATGAGACTATGGTATGTTTATAGAAATATAGGCACCATGTTTGGAAGGAGTGCTACTCTCTTTATTAGTTCAGTTAAACTTCATTAAAACTGTTTACTAGGTTTTACTACCTTTGCTCCTGCCAGGTCAATTCTGCTATTTTTGGAATAAGCTGCTTTAGAATTTTTCCCTCCCACAGTTCTATAAATAGAATAGGGGAAATGCTTGCACATAAATGAAGATCGAAGGCTTTATTCTAAGTGATGATGTTAGGGCAATGTAAGCAACGAAGGGTCATCATAACTACACATCATTGCAAATATTGATTATAGGGGTTTAAAGAAGAAAATCATGAAATGGTCTTACGTGCTGGTGAAATCAGGACCTTAGTCTACCAGTAAATGCACAATGTATTTCTCACTAGAAGATGTATAGCAAAATTTACTTGGAAAGTGTATAAACCAAGCATTAAACACTGTTGTATTATATTGCTATCCTAGTCTTAGCCAAGATATTTTAATGAATTTCCTTTCCATTTTTTTCCATGGCTACTTTTAGAGCTTCACGTGCTCTTTTTTTTCTTGGACTTTCTAAGCCATTCCCTTAGGTGACTCAATTAATTCTAAATACATGATCTCAGGCAGCAAGAGGCATTCTAAACGCAATGCTTTCCTAACTGTTGCCACATCAGACATGCCCCCAAACAATTTTTTCTGAGTATAAGCTATGGTTGATGTTTGCTTGTATTTTTTCACATTACATGAATATTTCTTAAGAGTGGAGATAATTATTTCAAGTTCCAGATTGAAGAATAGAAAACCAGATGATTGTAAGCCTCTGTACGGACATTGAGTCCATTTTCTTAATAATGCATTGTGTTTGCTTTGGAAGTCTACCTGTGAAACAGTAAGGCCAAGTATTAATTAATTTCTTTTATAAATTAAAAAACTTATTTTTACAGCAAATTATCAGAACTGTACTAAGTCTCAAGAGAAGCTGAATGAAGATATGATTGTGTAAGTCCAAATGAAATATCAATATCAAATGCATTACATGCTGCTGTATTCAATACTTATAAGAAAAAACAACTAAAAATTTTATCAGATTATTAATAGTAAATGTAAGTGATCAAAGCAAAAATGTCTACTTCTTTAATTAGGTGCATAAAATATAGTTAGTTCATAATTGTTTCTTGTATTTGTATAGGTTGTATGCTTTGAGCTGTATTTGACAAAATTTTCCTCCATAGAAAAGTGAGGATTTACATTTTAATTTTTTTATTTAATTAATTTTTAAGAGGCAGAGAGAATTCCCATCTGCTGCTTCACTCCCCAAATGCCTTTGTGGGTCAGGGTCAGGATTGGCCCAGGCCAAAGCCAGAGGTCTCCCATGTGGGGGCAGGGGCCCAACTACTTGGGCCATGGTACTTGGAGATACTACCTCCAAGATGTGCATTAGAATAAAGGTGGATTTGGGAGCAAAACCAGGACTCTACCGCAGGCCTTGTGATATGGGATGTGAGTGTTCCAGATGGCATCTAATTGCTGCACCAAATGCCTGTCCCAGAATTTGCATTTTATACGAATTTGACCTCCTAGAATTGAAGGTATACAACTTAGCAAAGTTTTTAAAATTATTTCCTCCAAGCTTTATAGAAAATGCCATCTCTATAAATGTTAAAAATAAAAATTAAAAAATGTTAAAAATAAATAAATGTTATCAGATGAAAATTTTAAGGTTTTATTCAGACTAATTTTGGAGACTCATTGTTCAATCTATATATTAGTCAGCTTTTTTTACTTAACTAAAATACCTGAGAGGAATTTCTTGGGAAAGAAATGGTTTATCTTGGGTTATAATTTGGAGGTTCATGGCTCAGGATCTGGAGGCCTCATTAGTCTGGCATCAGAGGAGACTGGCAATGGTGGAGCAGGTGCACAGGAATGGTCACACAGTAAGCAGATGCAGAGAGAGAAGCTAGGCCCAACCTACATTAAATAACCAACCCATGGAGTTAGTGTAGTGGGTAAAGCTACCGCCTGTGGCATGGGCATCCTAAATGAGCGCCAGTTCAAGTCCTAGCTGCTCCATTTCCATCCAGCTCCCTGATAATGCACCTGGAAAAGTAGCAGAAGATGGCCTAAGTGCTTCCCTCCCCTCCCCTCCCCTCCCCTTCCCCCATGTGGAAGACCCAGAAGAAGCTCCTGGCTTCAGCTTGATCCAGCCCTAGCCATTGAGGCTATTTGGGGAGTGAACCAGCAGATGGAAGATATCTCTCCCTGTGTCTCTCCCTCTCTCACTGTAACTCAGCCTTCCAAATAAATAAAATAAATCTTTAAAAATAAATGAATAAATAAACAACACTCTGGTGAGAAGCACCTTCCGAGGGCAAGTCCTCAATGAGCTAAGGACCTCCCAACAAACCCACCTTTCAGATGCCACAATAGGTCAAGTCTCCACTCTTAACCAATAACCATTAATAAAATCAGACTTAATAGTTTAAACATCTTCTGAGTTTAGGAAGCTAAGTCCTGTTAAATCCATAGTAGACCATTATAGTAAAGTTGTATCCAGAGTAAAAATTATTAAGTCAGAGTGATAATTTACGAAGGCACTCTATTTTTGTAATTCTATATATTGGTCAATCACTTGCTTCTTTACTGAGTATTTTCACTGGATTTCCATAGTGTCTTACTAAAGTTATCCATCTTTGCCACAACCTATGTGTGCTCTATTATTTTCCCATAGAAGTGAACGGTTCATGTTGTACAATCCCAAAGAACACCCATCACATTTCAGTGATATTTTGGGGACCACAATTCTCTTTAATTTTACTTATTTACTTTTATTTACTTGAAAGGCAGAGAGGGAGAGAAAGAGAGAGAGAGAGAGATCTTCCATCTGCTGGTTTACTCCCCAAATGCCCAAAACAGCTAGGGATGAGTCAGGCTGAAACAGGCAGCCTGGAATTCAATCTAGGTCTCCCACGTGAGAGGCTGGGACCCAAGCACTTGAGCCATTACCTCCTTCTTCCCCAGGTTTGCCTTATGAGGAAGCTGGAATCAGAAGTGTTGGGACTGGGAAACTCAGGCACTCTGACAAGGGATGCCATACTGGATAGCATGGATGTTGAACATTTTCTTGGTCACAGAAAGTTCTATCAGAGAATACAATTCTGGACCACAGTATGAATGGTCGTCCTTTGCATTCAGTTTTGCTATTCAACATTCTTTGTTCTCTGGAGGGAAGTTCTTTTTTTTTTTTTTAACAACTTTTGCATAGCATTTATTTATATTGAATCTTTCAAAAATTTTCCATTACAATCCAGGATACTGTCTTCTACTGAATTTTGGTCTTACATTATTGACTTAGAGTGCTTATATATAATATGAAGTATAAATTTCTTACAAAAATACTTAGAAAAATTTTAAATTGAGATATTTATTTTTGAGACATGCAATAAAGGGTTAGATAAGATGAAATAATACAAGGAATATTTGAAAATTTCATGGAAATGCCAATTAGGAAAAACTATGTCTGGATTTAAAAAGCTTTTACACCAAAATAATATTTTAATCTCATTTTCTATGAACTTTTTAAAGTTTGTGCATGTCTATGTACAGTTATTAAAAGCTGCTAAATTTATAAACATTTTTGACATTTATGAAGTACCACTGTATTTGTTATAATATTGTTTTTAAAACCAGTGTCCTGTTTTGGAACTATCTGAGCTCCATGATGGAAAAGGTTCCTAATTGAGTTGCTTTGGAAAACACCATTATATTACAGCCTCCTATAGCTACACACAGGGAAGATAAGCAGAGCAAAGGTTCTGCTTAGTTAATTTTGTTTAGTCCAAGTTTTCCAATCCTGACTACGGAAACTGATTTTTTTCCCTCTAACATCTATTAACATCTTGTGGAAATTACATTTTGGAGAAGTATTTATTTATATCACCTTTTTCTTGAGCACAAGGTAATACTTTTTTCATCCATAATCATCAGGAACTATAGAATTCTACTCTACCTAAGTTTTTTTTCCAAAGAAAATAACTCATAGCTTCATATCATTTTAATGTTGTTTGTACCTTTGTGTTATCAGAAAATTATTCTGAAATAACTCAATCTTTTCTTGCTGACTCCAAATCAGAATGACTAAATAAAATTACTATTGCTGAATATGATACCTCCTTTTCTGCTCTCAAGAGTTAATTTATTAATTTTATATGAACTCCTAAATGACTTTTTCCTTCCCTTTCACTACTTCTGATTCATCTATTATATCCTGCTTTGAAAGTGAAAGGGAAAACTGGATGATCAACTCATTTAAATGAAGTTCAACTGCACTTAATGTAAGGTTCATCATCAGAGTAGCTTAACTATATGGCAGAGATTTATTTTTATTACACATAAAAATCTGAAAGCAAGCAGCCCAACGACAAAATATGACTCAACAGGCACAAGGTACTTCTCTTTCTTTCTTTCTACTCCCCCCTTGTTGTACTGGCTGCCATTATCAGTATCACCTCCTGGTCTTCAGTGATTGTATAGGAAGATAAAGAAAAGACCCCAAAAATCTACATTCCTAGGTGAGTCAGCTATGTTAATCAGCCTGTCAGAAATCCCACACAACAATTCCACTTACATCTGAAACTATCCTTATATTGGGCATATGGTTGCCTCCATTTTAGCTGAGCATATTCTCACTCCAAACAAAATGGGAGTTCTGTTACCAATAAAAAGAGATAAGGACAGCTATTGGGTGACAGATTAGATAAATAGCAATTTCTGCTGCATCAAGTTGTAGCCTAGAATAAGTTTCAAAGAGTGTACAGCAGAGTTAACAAATGTGAATAGATGATACATTTTTAAAAGGAGATGGCGCTCTTTCTGGTCAAATGGTCTGAAATAGCCAGGGTGAACAACATTATTTCTTTGCTTTGTAATTTTTTAACATGCATAGAGACATCATCAGTCTCCAGGCTATGTGTAGGTAGTAAGGTTTCCCGTCTTTGGAAGCATCTCCAGAATTATTCAGATCATAAGCTCAGGACTCTGATCATGGGCTCTGCCACTCATTTTTTTTTTTAAGATTTATTTATTTAAAAGTAAGAATTACACAGAGAGAGGTCTTCCATCCGATGGTTCACTCCCTAGATGGTCTCAACGGCCGGAGCTGTGCCTATCTGAAGCCAGGAGCCAAGAGCTTCTTCCAGGTCTCCCACGTGGGTGCAGGGGCCCAAGGACATGGGCCATCTTCTACTACTTTCCCAGGCCATAGCAGAGAGCTAGATCAGAAGAGGAGCAGCCGGGATTAGAACCGGGGCCCATATGGGATGCCGGCACTTCAGGCAGGGCGTTAACCCGCTGTGCCACAGCACTGGTCCCCTGCCAGTTTCTTGCTTGTAGCAATTGTTGAGTAACTTCTTTTTTTTTAATTTTTTTGTTGTTGTTGTTTAATTTTTTGACAGGCAGAGTGGACAGTGAGAGACAGAGACAGAAAGGTCTTCCTTTGCCGTTGGTTCACCCTCCAATGGCCACCAAGGCCGGCGCACTGCACTGATCCAATGGCAGGAGCCAGGTGCTTCTCCTGGTCTCCCATGCGGGTGCAGGGCCCAAGCACTTGGGCCATCCTCCACTGCACTCCCTGGCCACAGCAGAGAGCTGGCCTGGAAGAGGGGCAACGGGGACAGAATCCAGCGCCCCGACCAGGACTAGAACCTGGTGTGCCGGCGCCACAAGGAGGAGGATTAGCCTAGTGAGCCGCGGCGCCGGCCATTGAGTAACTTCTATAAGCTTCAGTTACTTGGATATGTAAGGGGCCTGTCATAATGTTTAACATACAGTACAGGCTCAATATGTGGAACAATTAAATCTAAATTTCCATGATAGTTTGACTCAAGAAGTTTTATTTCCTGGTGCAAAAAAAAAAAAAAAAAAAAAAAGAATTGCTTGGACTCTTAGACTTTATATCTTCTTCTGGGTCCCAAGTAGTTTGGAAGTCTGCTTGCTGGACAATGAGAAGTTACCTCACATGGTTCTTCCACATTGAAAAGTTAGATGTGTTATTTTGGTTTTGTGGTTCTTGTTGTGAAAGGATAGTTTAAAAAGGGAAGCAGTGCTTCTATAAAAATTATTTTAAATTACTTTCTCTGTTGAAATATTGGCAAATATATTCTCCCACCTGTAAGTAGTCAGTCTTTTTGTTTTATTAAACATTTCTTCTGCAGCACAAAAGTCTTAAGTTTTGATGAATTCCAGTATATCAAGTTTGTCTTATAGATTGTGTTGTGTTTTTGGATTTAAGAATTCTTTGCCCTATGTAGGATCATTAAGATTTTCTCCTATATTTTCTTCTAGAAGTTTCAAAGTTTTAACTCTTATACTTTTGTGAGTGGTGTGAGGGAAGGATCTAAAGCCATCTTTTCCACATATTACTATCCAGTTGTCTCAGCACTCTTTGTTGAATAAATTATCTTTTTCCACTGAACTGACTTGCCACCATTGCTAAAATCCAGTCTGTAAAGTATCTGTTTTCTCAGTTCTGTTGCATTTCTTGATATATGTGCTTTTATCCCAGCATCACATTGTCTTGACTACTGTAGTTTTGAAGCTTACAGAAATAAAATCAGAAAGTTTAAATTCTTCAACTTCATTCTTCTTTTTAAAAATTGTTTTGGCTATTGTTAGTCCTTTGCATTTCTATGCACCTTAGGATTATCTTGCCAATTTCTGCCAAGAGTCTTCCAGAATTTTTACAGGGATTGCATTGAATCCATAGATCAATGTGAGAAGAAATGTCATCTTCTTCTTTAAGATTTATTTTATTTATTTGAAAGACAGAGTTACAAAGAGAGGGGGAGAGAGAGAGAGAGGTCTTTCATCCGCTGGTTCACTCACCAGAAGGCCACAATGGCTGGAGCTGTGCCAATCTGAAGCCAGGAACCAGGAGCTTCTTTCGGGTTTCCCATGTGGGTGCAGGGGCCCAAAGACTTGAGCCATTTTCTACTGCTTTCCCTGGTGCATTAGCAGAGAGCTGGATCAGAAGTGGAGCAGCCAGGACTCGAACCAGTGCCCATATGGGATGCTAGCACTGCAGGCCAGGGCTTTAACTCACTGCACCACAGCGCCTACCCCCAAACGTCATCTCAACATCACTGCATTTTCCAGTGCAGAGCATGGGTTACCACTCCCATTGTTTTAGCCCTTTTCCTCCTTCTGATAAGGTGTCTTGTCTTCAAGGCAGGAACCGAGCTTTTTGTCTTCTTAGTCATCTTTTTAGCAGAGAAGTTTGTGGGAGGGGTCCATGAGTCCGACAACTTTTATTTCCAAAATACATCTAGAACCTATCTACTTCTGTGTATCAGGTCGCAAACATCTTCCTCCAAGTCCATTGCTGTCACTGCATCTGTTCTCCACAAGGAGCTGGAGTGATCTTTCATACTGTTGAACACATCTGTTCATCTTATACTTCAGTCTCCCAGTCATCACCTGTATCTCACAGAATCAGATCTCCACAGTACGCTGTAGCTGAGCCCCGTGGTGTGCCACATTCCCCAGCCTCATCCTCTCAGCCCCAGTCTGGGATTTGTTGTTGTTGCTCGTTCAGCTTTTGTCAGCCTCAGACTCTCCTGGGAGAGACTCCTTCTGTCTCCCTGGAATACTCTTGAAACGGCTGGCTCATTCCAACTTTGGAATCCCAGCTATGATCTTGCTTCCTCAAAGAAACTTTCCTGACCACTCTGTTCATGTGCACCAGCTCTCTCTGCCCAAGTTTATCCACCACTTACCTTGTGACCACCATCCTGCTTGCTTCTTTGGTGGAACAGCTTGAAACTGGGTGTTTTGTCTGCCACTGTCCATCAAAATAGGAGGACTTCTTGTCTTGCTCGTGGCTGTGTCTGTAGAACTTCACATTTAGAGGGCAGCCCGTAGATGCTTAGTGATTGACTACATGTCTATCTGACCCCTGCTGTTAGATACCTAGATGGTGGGGCTGGCACTGTGTCATAGCGGACAAAGGTGCCACCTGCAGTGCCATCATCCCATATGGATGCTGGTTCGAGTCCTGGCTTCTCCACTTCCAATCCGGCTCCCTGCTAATGTGCCTAGGAAAGCAGCAGAAGACAGTCCAAGTCCTTGGGCACCTGTACCCACATGGGAGACCCAGAAGAAGCTCCTGGCTCCTGGCTTCTGATTGGCCCAACTCTAGCCATTACAGCCATTTAGGAAGTGAACCAGCAGATGGAAGATTTCTCTCTATCTCTCTGACTCTGCCTCTCTGTAATTCTGCTTTTCAAATAAATAAATAATCTTTTTTTTTTAAAAGACACCTAGATTGTTACAAGCTCCACAATGACCCTCCATTCTGATTAACCTTAGTATATTATTATCTTAGGATAAATTCCTTAAGTTGAATTTTGGGTTTAATAATACATATATTTTCCAGCTTTTTATCAAATACTTTTTGACTACTATGATTTTCTTTAGCCTCTTATTACACTATGGATCCTTTAATGACCTCAATGTAACTTTTTGTACCAAAATATTACAAACACTGACTTAAGATACAAGTAGAAAATATGTTTTTAAAATACTAATTTTATTAATAATATGAGAAACATGTTCTAAATTTTTTACAAGTGAAACCTGGATTTTTAGAATCAGTATACTTCACCCTTTCTAGTGGTAAGTTAACCTTAGTTGAGTTATTTTTTTTCTTTAAAGATTCATCAATTTATCTTACAGACAAAGTGACAAAGAAAGAGGGAGGTCATGGAAAGAGAAAAATTTACCATACACAGATCCAATATCTAAATGGCCACAATGGCTAGGGATGGTCCCAGCCAATGTCAGGAGCCCAGATCTCCATTTGCATGTCTTACATGGGTGGCAGGGGGCTCAAGTATTCGGGTCATTCTCCACCACCTTCCCAGGTGCATTAGCAGGGAACTGAAGCAGAAGCAGAGCAGCGAGGGCTTGAACTGACTCTCATGTGAGATGCCAGCATTGTAGGTGGCAGTTTAACTCACAGTGTCACAGTACCAACTCCTCTAGTTATCTTCTAAATAAATTCTCCCTAACAAATATTATCATGGGTTCATAGATTTTTTTTCTTGTGTTTTTGTTTGTTGGTTGTCTTTTCTTTTCTTTATTTATTTATTTATTTATTTTTTTTGGTAACAAGAGGAAAATGTTGTGTTTCAAAAGTTTAACGTTTCCAATCTTTCTTTAGGTTGACGCTGTATTATGTTGGCATAGGAGGCTCTGCCTTGATTTTTGGCTACATGCAGATTTCCTTTTGGGTTATGACAGCAGCACGACAGACCAAGAGAATTCGCCAGCAGTTCTTTCACTCCATTCTGGCACAAGACATCAGCTGGTTTGATGGCTGTGACATCGGCGAATTGAACACTCGCATAACAGAGTAAGAGGAACATGCGTAGGATATCAACTTTGTTCTCCTATACGGCATGTAAATGACTTAACTACATTTGTTTACTTGTCTCAGGGACATCAGCAAAATCAGCGACGGTATTGGAGACAAGCTTGCTCTACTGTTTCAAAACATGTCTACTTTTTCCATTGGCCTGGCGGTTGGCTTGGTGAAGGGCTGGAAGCTCACCCTGGTGACCCTGTCCACATCGCCTCTCATTATGGCTTCTGCAGCAGCGTGTTCCAGGGTAAGTGAGGCAACCAGGACACTGCTGCCTGGAAGCAGAAGGATGAACTCGATGGCTTACTGAATTTGCCCAAAAAGGTACAAATGCAAAAGGATCTTGTATCCCATGACTGCTGTTGAGTAGACAATAGTTATAAGCACACAGGTCTGAGGACAATGTCCCTATTGGTTCCCTTTCACTGTCCTCTTGTGCTAATTACTAAATTATAAAGAAGTAGTAAGTGGGACATATAGTAGAGGAAAGAACACATTCTAAGTTCAAATTGTGAGGAATCAGAAAAACCTGCCTCTTCTCCCAGTACTGATAGTCTCTGCTTTTCTCTGAAATTTCACTTTTTAGTGTTCAAAGATGAAGCACTTTCTAAACAGGCGGCACAATGCAAAAGCAATGTCACATCCACGTGCAAGATCGTGTTCCTCCTCTCACACCCTCTAGAAGCCTTGCTCTGTGCATGGGAACAATCAGATCAAGCCAAACAGGCTCACTCATTTCCAATAAGAATGGTGCCCCGAAAATTTTTCTCCAAATCAGGGCTTGTCCAATTGTGCCAATGTAGAAACCTATTTCTAATAGAGTTTTTAGGAATACATAGAGAAAAAGTCCTTAAATAGTAAATAATTTTTAAATTGTAAATATATATATATATATGAGAGAGAAAACAGCAAAAGAGCACAGTAGAAGAAAACATACATAGAAATTTACATGCTAGGTAATACCAGCCTATCTAGAATGCAGACTCTGTTGGAATGAACTCTTTTGCCCCTTGTCACTACCCCAGAGCCATTCTTTGGTGAACTGTGGTCATGGCTTGTTACAGATAGTCATCTCACTGACCAGTAAGGAATTAAATGCCTATTCCAAAGCTGGGGCTGTTGCAGAGGAAGTCTTGGCATCAATTCGAACCGTCATAGCCTTTGGAGCCCAGGAGAAAGAGATTCAAAGGTCTGTTCCTTTAATTGTAATAAAATGGGCTTGGTTTTATGTTCCCCTCTGGCTATTGCATTGTGTTTTTACCTTTACCAGGTATACAAACAATCTAAGAGACGCAAAGGATGTGGGCATAAAAAAGGCCATAGCTTCTAAACTGTCTCTTGGTGCTGTGTACTTCTTCATGAATGGAACCTACGGACTTGCCTTCTGGTATGGAACTTCTCTGATCCTTAGTGGAGAACCTGGTTACACCATCGGGACTGTTCTTGCTGTAAGTCTTGTTTGAGAAGAAAGGTAACTGGCCCAGATAACCTTTTCTTACCCAGAGTTTAGTCAAAACTCCTCTGGGAATGAATATGTGTATTCATAGATAAATAGTTTCAAAAAACATACCTTTGTTTCTCTGAAATGATTTATAACTATGAATTGATGGAATTTACTCCTCTCACATGCTTTAGCGTCTTTGTTTGCCAAGCAGTGTGCTTTTAAGAGAATCATGATTGCATGCCCTACAGGTAGACACAGAGCTTTCTTAATCCATCAGTCAAAATTCCCACTCTCTAGAAAGACTTTCGCTCCCATCTGTGCCCAGATAAAGTGGAACTCTACAGTTCTTGCTAAACAGCTTCCCTCTGAAATAATCTGTAGATTTGACTCGCCTGTTCTTCCTCCAACCTTCCAGCATAATATTAGAAACAGATTCCATACAGCTCTACCCAATATTCCAATTATTATATCATAATTTATTCAGTGCTACCCTTCTAAGTTTCCGCAATAAATAGATCAGTTCAGGATGAAGAAATGTTTCTCACTGTGAACCAAATTGATCTGCTGTAAAAACTTCAAGTAGTGTTTGGCTTTCCCATTATAAATGACTTTTCTTCTTTCAACTAAATTCATTTCTTTAAAAAAATATGTATTTAGTTGAAAGGTAAAGTGACAGAGAGAGGGAGAGACAGGGATAGAGGGGTCTTCTATCTGTTCATTCACTCCCCAAATGACCACAACAGCCAGAACTGGGCCAGGCCAAAGCCAGGAGACAGGAACTCAATCAAGGTCTCCCATGATGAGTGGCAGAGACCCAAGTACTTGAGGCATCATCTGCTGCTTGCCCAGGCACATTATCAGGAAGCTGGATTAGAAGCAGAGAAGCCAGGACCAGAATAGCACTCCAATGTGGGATGCCAGTGTGGCAAGTAGTGGCTTAACCTGCCGCACCACAATATCAGCCCCTAAATTCATCTCTTGAATTCAAAATGTTCATAGGTAAGCCTTGAAACTATTCATTTAGCTGATATAAAGTGAAAGCTAAGCATGAAGAATTTGGGGCTAATCCTTGCTCCTTGATTTATGTGTGTCTATGGGCCAATGATTTGTTAAGTCTTAGTGTCTTCATCTACGTGCCTGGAGTAATAGCACCCAGCCAGCTTGTGGACTTCTTTCCTTGTTTGACTTTTTTACAGAGATGGGTCTGTCTGAAAATGGGAAGCTTCCCAGTAGTACAAGGATTCAAAAAAAGTATGGGCACAAATAATGCAACAGCTCTGTGTGAGTGACATCCGTCACACTCTTCTCATTGAATCTCAGGGAGCTGACCAGCAGGGAGGGGAGTGCAACGCTTCTCCCCAGCAACAGGTGCATGCGTGACCACCAGATTTGCCTGCTGAGACTTCCTAACAGGCGACAACCACAAGACCACAGCCAATCAGCGGTTATTCCACAATAGGAAAAGACCAGGAAAACCTGGATTCATTAGGGTCCTTATTTTTGCCTCTTCCATTCTTCCTTACCTAATTACTCTAATAGCTCTCTGTGAGCATAAACCAAGTATAAATGAGGAATCTTCAAAAAGCTTATAAAAATGCATATTATGAGAAAAACCAATGCATGGATTCCAAACAATGTCTGCACCAAAATGAACTTATCATTTCTGTTCCCTTTTGCATGAACTTTTTAAAGGACTCTCCTACTTCACTTTGCTGTCTCTCTCGTGTCACTGCAGAGGAGTAAATGTTCTCTCCTGCCCTACAGGTGTTCTTTAGTGTGATCCACAGCAGTTACTGCATAGGAGCAGCAGCCCCCCACTTTGAAACTTTCACTGTAGCCCGAGGAGCAGCCTTTACCATCTTCCAGCTTATTGATAAGGTAAGACCTCTCCTTGCTTCCAAGGACGCCCACAGTACTGCAGGAAGACCAACGAACAGCCACACTCATTTCACTACAACACCAGGATGGGCAAAATCCATGCTGGCCAATTGGCCATTGCAAGAGAGATTGTTTTTAACTCTTTTCTATGGGGAGTCATTTGTGGGGGGATAGTTTTCATTGAAACCTTCATGGCTAACCCATTGCACTTCTAATGCAGAAAGGAAAACGTGGTAAAAAGAAAAAAAAAATCCTTACTCTGCTTTTAGGATCGGAGAGTGTTGGCTTAGTCTTTTGAAGATTTATAACATTCTTTTTGTGTTTCAAGAAACCCAGTATAGATAACTTTTCAACAACTGGATATAAACCTGAGTGTATAGAAGGCACTGTGGAATTTAAAAATGTCTCTTTCAATTATCCATCAAGACCATCTGTCAAGGTAGGTTAAAACTCTCGGTTTTCTGATATTGTCTTCCACTAGCTAAACTTTTCTCTTATGAGATTATTTAATATTATCTTGACCAAGATTTTGACTACTGTGTGTAGAGATTTTGATAGTTTGATAATGGCTATATAATTCTGGAACACCTGGTTATATTCTGCAGCCTCTTTCCTTTAGTTGAGGGACCAAAGAATGTTCAACCCCCAGGAATTCCTCCACTCTGGATTTTGGGAGCACACCAAGATATCTTGGAATACTGATGCCACCTATTGGTATCCTCTGGATGTTACTCCACTCAGCAGAGACTTTGTTGACTTTGTGGTTTCTTACTGGGAATATCAGGCACATGTGGCTTTCCCTTTCCTGGGAGTTTTACTGCACCAGCATTTGTGCCACATGTACACACACACATGCACACACACACAGGACACCCATCCATGCACAAAACACACACACCTATGTACACAAATACATACAAACACACATGCACACCTGTACACATACAACGAAACTCACGCAAGCACCATACACATGCACACGCACACACACACACACAGTTCCTCTCCTCCCCCTGTCATTCAGCCTTTTCATGTTCTTCCGAAAAGCTGTCTCGTGGAAAGGTATATTTTGTATTCTTTCTTCCATTTTACTCATGTGTTGACCAAAAAAGAGTATTGTTAACAACCGCAAAGGGGGATAACTAATCAAAACACCTGTCTCACAGAAAACAAGGAGAACATGATTTTAAGTGTAATCAATAAGATTACTAGTATCATCAGTCTGCAATGTACCTATGTGCCTATTTCCCTATTTTAAACTGGTGATTGAAATTTTCTTTTCAAATCTCTTTTAAAATATGTTGTTATTGCTTAGCATTATTGGAATAATAGTGCCTTATACCAAAATTTTGTTCACGTAGAACATGTCAAGCTTCACTCACACATACATGTAGCTGGCATTTGGAGTGACAACTCTATATACTCAGGGGACACCGTATATTAAAGTGTCCCCTGGGACCTAAAAAAAAAAAATGACTTCTGAGTGAACTTCTGAAACCTCACCCTTGGTGCGAAGCATTTTTTAAAGGTCCTCCCAATTTAAATAAATAAAAACACCGATCCCCCCCCCCCCCCCAGGAATGAACAGAAACTAACTTTGGAGCCAAAGTGCTGCTGGGAGGTGAGGTGATCCTGGATTTATCACCTTCTTTAGGGAATCTTCCCTGCTTGGCCCTTTGAAGCCTTTGTGTATGGTTAGCTGAAGGGTCAATTCCTTTACAAACGGTAAGATCAAAGTAAGAGAATGCAAAAGCAGGCTCCTTTGTTTGGGGTGAAAACACAGAAGCAAGCCCACAGAGGTGAGAGGCTCTCAACAGGATGGCTTATTGTCACTTGCGGGAGGGTAATTACCAGGAGGCTCCTCGCCCTGGGCAGGTGCCTGGGACTTTAGCTGTGAGCATCTCTCAGTCACCGAGAAACGACCCCCTAGGCTGAAAGTCCCTGGGACAGTCGCCAAGGGAGAATGAAGAACTCAGGGTGAAGTCTCACCCATGGGAGTGGCTAAGAAGCTTGGCCAGTTGCTTTACTTAGGAATAGATTTTGTAACAAAGTCAAGTATATTCCAAGGAGTAGCTCACAAAGATTCCAGCAAGATTTCATTCAATTGTTGCAAACTGGAAGATAAAACTCACTTGGTAGCCATGAGATTCTTGTAAGGTATGTTAGTTGAAAATGTGAATAGTTTATCATAACTGGTTAACATTCCATGAGTACTCCTCACTTTATCCCATCTCATACGGAGACAGGATTTTACTATATTTTCCAAAATTATGTGCGTTTTTATTATGCACATGCGTGAAATAAACATAACAAGATCTAAACTCATCTTTGGGGTCCCTGGAATGATGTGTTTTCTGGAGATCGTGGCTGATTATTCCTTCACATCAGAGTTTGTCCTAGCTGTATCTTTTTCCCCTCCTGCATTCTAACAGGTTCTGAGAGGTCTGAATCTCAAAATTCGGTCTGGAGAGACGGTCGCCTTGGTTGGCCCCAGCGGCAGTGGGAAGAGCACAGCAGTCCAGCTTCTGCAGAGGCTGTACGATCCCACTGAGGGCTCCGTAAGTGCAGCTGGCAGAAGCAGGTGTGGGGCGGTCCACAGCAGGGGGCGGTGTGGAGTTGCCACCTGTCCCAGAGAACTCTTCACAGCGCAGCCGTGAAGAGAGGAGCCACATTGTCTGCTGGGGGTTCACTGCTTCTACAGATATTTATTTGGTGCCTACTTTGTGTCAGGCACTGTTCTGGGTTCTGGAAGCACATCAGTCAACCCTCGTGACATCTAATACATAGAGCTAGACAATCAGCAAGACAAATGAATCATATAGCGTGTTAGAGGGGCACGGATGCTCTGGGTGCGAATTGCAGCACCCAGCATTGATGGAGACTCACAGTTTGTCCAAATAGCCCAGAAAAGTGAGCTGTGCAGAAAGGTCCCTCCCTGCGTTTTTTCCTACTGTCTGTGCATTCGCACGTAACCTTTCTCAACTCTATCACTGGCGTGGAGTGTGAGCCTATGATATCCACAAGGGCATAATTCTTAATACTTCTGTTCAAACTTTCAGCCGTTATTTTCAAAAAGGAAATCTACTCTGTCAGACCTGTTGTTGTTGTTATTTTTAATTTCACTTCTTAGTCCTTGTTTGAAGTATCCTGGGTGCACAAGTCTCTGCTAACATTGGCTGAATACTACATTATGGGATGAGGACTCTCTATGTAAAGCACTTAACTTCAGGGCCTGTGTCCAGCCAGAGTATCAGAGAGACAAAGAGACTCGGGCGCCATAATTCCCACCCTGGCCCTGCCCACGGGGTTGTGCTAGGATTTTGGGTAAGGGCATCATCTATAAAGAAGTCAGGCTCAGTTACTTACAGTGGCGATGAGCAGAAGACGCTTCTGTGTTTCATCAGGGCGTGCCGTGCAGGAGAGCAGGCAGGCTATGTCCTGAAAGAATGTAAAGGTGGCATCAGGCTTCGAATAACAAAACTGAAGCTCGCCACGTGTGTCTCCCTAATATCTGTGACAGCTCTATTGGTGGATCTTAGGCTAAAGATATCCAACTAGGGGGGTTGATAGGGTTATGGGTTCCCATGTACTAGAAAAAGCCCATTGCTACCCGGATGTTACTACTATTCTTTTCCCAGCACCCAGGCACACGCGCTACTTGCTGAGTGTATGTGCAAGACGCTGGAGCTGTTGGACTGTGTCAGCGCGCGGCTGCTCTTTTTTGCGTTGATTGGCAGGTCACAGTGGACGAGCGGGACCTGCGCGCCATGAACGTGCGGTGCTACCGCGAGCACGTCGGGGTGGTCAGCCAAGAGCCTGTCCTGTTCGGGGCCACCATCAGCGCCAACATCAAGTACGGACGAGACGGCGTGACCGACACGGAGATGGAGACGGCCGCGAAGGCAGCCCACGCTTACGACTTCATAATGGAGCTTCCTCACGTGAGTACACCACGTGGGCCGCGTCCCGGGCTCCGCGCTGCAGCCAGGGGCCCACGGGCGACACTACGAGAATGCATCGCCCCAGCACAGAACAGGGGCAGCGGGGCCAACGATCCTGCGTGTCCCAGACCACACGTCTGCAGAGGAGGCTGGCACGCGTGGGAACAAAGCAAAGAGGGAATGCGTCGTAGAAAGGCCTATTGAAAGGGAGTTGTGTTTGGTTCTCCCTGGTTCTTCTTGCAAACGCGAGACAAGAAAGGATATATCAAACCCCAGACAAAATCACCAGCTCCAGCGGCTGCTAAATGTGGGTTTGCGAGGCCATCTGGTGGCTGCGAGTGGGAATGTCACGCTGACAGCAGGACATTTTGGGAGCTCCTGTTGGATAGGAAATGTGAAATCATACTTGGAATGGGAGCGATACACTGAACCCGGGGGACTACCAGCGCTCAGTGAGCGATTAGGTTGGAGAGGCAGCCGTAAAACCATCCACGTCCGTTTTCTGAAACTCTAGTTCCCCAGTATCACCTGACAGTGATGGAAAAAGAATGAGATTTGAAACTGATATACGAGTAAGGTTTCCTCATCCCAGGAGGCCACGGTGACAGAAACGTGCATTTTAACGGGCAGAGTTTACAAAGCAAAATAATTTTTTTTCTTTTTTTTAAGCAAATACTTTTATTATACCAGTAATTACTTGCTATCTCATGGTTTAGGGTCGTACTTACGCAGTTATTTAGGCAAGCAAAACCATTAAGGGCAGGAGGTGATTCTTTGCTGTGTTAGTCAGGAAAACAAACACCCACTTCCTTTTTGCTGACCTTTTGCCCCTGTCAACTACTTCCTTTCCTCAAAATGTCCCATCCTGCTCAGTTTCCCATTTGGAATTAGGGAGCGCTCCGGTGCCTTTAAAACACACCTGTACGCACCTACTTGCTCTGACTAAAAGGCCAACGCTACTCAGAGGTGCACCTTGCTATAAATCCCACAGTAAAGCCTAAAGAGACAGTCCAAAGAACAAATTAAAGATAGTAAATTCCACAGTCATGATTAGCCAGAGAAACAGGAGGAAGCATCAAAACAAATAGGCTTTCTAGAAGTGGTTAGTTCAGGTCAGTGGAAAATTAGAGAAAGCTGTGCTCAACATTGAATTCATTACTTCTTCTATTAATGAGTACCTGTTTTTAAATGAACAGCTTAGGGCTGGGTGAGGCTGGCTAGCCTTCTGCCCATAAACAAGAACAACAACTGATAAAACATCTGAGGCGCAGGACGGGTGTTTCCAAGCCTCAGTCCAGACACAGGCAGTGAGAGTCCGTGATTCCCGCAAGGAAGGAAACCACACACTTGCAGCACCGTGCGTGCGAACACAGCCTAACCTCTGGGAGCTGCAATCAAGAGGAGCATGACAGGCCTCCGAGGGAAAAGCAGAAACCAAAGCTCAGGCCGCTGGAGCAACGGGGGAGGCAACCTAAGGGCTGTGAGGTTGAGCTGAGGGCTGGAATCCCATGTGGGTATCCCTTGGGAATTCTGTCTGAGGCTAAGCCCACCGTGATTTGCCGGAGAGCAGCAGCCCCAAAGCTGAGAGGCAAACAGAGATGCTGGAGATGACACAGCACTGGGTGGGAGATTGGGGGTGGGGGGGGTTGACAAGTGCAGCCCAGCCCAAATGGCCAGATCACATTCACACCTTTTTAACACCCCAGGCATGTAGCTAAGACACCAAAAATGCCACTCCTTAGGAATAAGGACCACACCTTAAAGTCAGATCAACTCTAGACCTGCCCTAACCTAGCCTAAAGCCAAGCTCTGACAAGATTCCCCAGAGGAGGCACAATTTGGGGGTTGGGGTCCTGCCAAGCTACAAGGCTTTCTCCACAGCTTCACCCCAACAAAGCACGCAACTGAGAATGCCCAAGTTCATTATGAACAACCAGTGTCGGAACTGCCTACTCCCACCAAAACCGGCCTGTTTTTCAAAAGAAATCAGAATTCAAAGTCACTCCAACATAAACAGGTTAACATGCAAAGAAGCAGAGAAGTATGGCCTTAGGCAGGAAACACAATTCTAAATGTGTGCTCACTTAAGAAAAGAGCTTGAAGATGCATGAGGTGAAAACTTACATCTGGGGCCAGCGCTGTGGCATAGCCGGTTAAGCCACCGCCTGCAGTGCTGGCATCCCATATGGGCACTAGTTAGAGTTCCGGATGCTCCACTTCCATTACAGCTCCCTGCTAATGTGCCTGGGAAAGCAGCGGAAGATGGCTCAAGTGCTTAGACCCCTGCACCCATGTGAGAGACCCAGAAGAAGCTCCTGGCTCCTTCAGACTGGCCCAGCTTCAGCTTGTCGCGTTTTGAGAAGTGAACCAGCGGGTGGAAACTCACTCGCTCGCTTGCTCTCTGTCTCTCTCTCTTTCTCTTTCTCTCTCTGCCTCGCCCTCTCTGTAACGCCATCTTTCAAATAAAATAAGTCAATCTTTAAAAAAAAATAAAACTGATACATCTGAAAGGAGAGAGACAAACCCACAGGTGTAGCTGATAGAACAAGCAGGCACACTATCAACAAGCAAATGGGTACGCCAGGCAACAGTATCAAGCCACAAGATTTAATTGGTGAGTAGAGAATATTCCACTCAATGACAGCAGCATTTACTGTTCTGAAATGCCCATGGAGAATTAGCTGAAATAAACACTATCTGGGCCATTACAAACACAAACAAAACAATACCTTAGCAATGTCAAAGAAGAGAAAACATATATATTCTCAGACCATAAATACAACTAAACTAGAAACCAAGAACAGAGGCATACTTGAAACATACATAAATCTGCCGGCGATGTGGCTCAATAGGCTAATCCTCCGCCTGCGGTGCCGGCACACCGGGTTCTAGTCCCGGTCAGGGCGCCGGATTCTGTCCCGGTTGCCCCTCTTCCAGGCCAGCTCTCTGCTGTGGCCAGGGAGTTCAGTGGAGGATGGCCCAAGTCCTTGGGTCCTGCACCAGCATGGAAGACCAGGAGAAGCACCTGGCTCCTGCCTTCGGATCAGCGCGGTGCCCCGGCCGCAGCGCGCCGGCCCCAGCGGCCATTGGGGGGTGAACCAACAGCAAAAAGAAGACCTTTCTCTCTCTGTCTCTCTCTCTCTCACTATCCACTCTGCCTGAAAAAAAAAAAAAAAAAAAAAAAAAAAGAAACATACATAAATATTTGAAAACCAGATAGTACGTATTTATGACTCCAAGAAGTCTCAAGGATCATTATTTTGAACTCAGTAAAAGTGAAAATGCAATATTATCAACACTTGTGGAACACACTTAAAGCACTGCCTCGAGAGACACTTACAATGTGAAATACTTACCTTTAGAAAAGAAAAGGTTAAATCATCTTCAAACCAAGATTTTTTTCTTGAGAAACGAGAGAGAGAAAAACAAATTAAACCCAAAGCAAGCAGGAGGAAGGAAATTAGATCAGAGCAGAAGCTGATGAAATAGAAAATTGGGAAACATCAGAGATAATCATGGAAATCAAACACTGGCGGGGCCGGCGCTGTGGCACAGAGGGTTAAAGTCCTGGCCTAAAGCGGTTAAAGTCCTGGCCTGAAGCACCGGCATCCCATATGGGCCCGGTTCTAGTCCCAGCTCCTCCTCTTCTGATCCAGCTCTCTGCTATGGCCAGAGAAGGCAGTGGGGGATGGCCCAAGTCCTTGGGCCCCTGCACCCATGTGGGAAACCTGGAGGAAGCTCCTGGCTCCTGCCCTGGGATTGGTGCAGCTCCAGCCGTTGCGGCCATCTGGAGAGTAAACCAGCGGATGGAAGACCTCTCTCTGTCTCTGCCTTTCTCTGTAACTCTGTCTTTCAAATAAATCTTTAAAAAAAAAAAATCAAACACTGGCTCCTTGAAAATATCAATAAAATCAGTAAAACTAGCAAAGTTTACAACGAAAATGAAAGACAAAATAACTAATATCAGGAATGAAAAAAAGTGTATCACTAGCAATCCCAAAGAGAGTAAACAATCAACAAGGGAATAGTGTGTGAACATCGCTATGCCTGTGCATTTGACAGTGTAGATGAGGATCACTTCCCTCACAGATACAAACCACCAAAACCTCAAGAAAAAAATAGATAACTTCAAAGAAGTTTTATATATGTATTTTATTTATTTGAAAGGCAGAGAGCCACAATGAGATCTCCCTTCCGCTAGTTCAGTGCACAAGTGTTCACAACACCTGGGCCGCACCAGATGAAAACCAAGAGCCAGCAGCTCAATGTGGGTCTCCCATATCACCTGCTGCCTCCCAAGGTGTGCATTACCAAGAAGCTGGAATCAGGAACGGAGCTGAGACTCTAACCCCAGCACTCCGATACGGGATGCAGGTGTCCCAACGGCATCTTAACAATGGTCAAAATACCCACCCACAAAATGGATAATTTTAATGGACCTATAACTACTAAAAATCAACTGGACCTTTATATAGCAAGAGTTACAAAATGAAGCTACAATTGGGGCCAGCGCTGTGGCACAGCGGGTTAACGCCCTGGCCTGAAGCGCCGGCATCCCATATGGGCGCTGGTTCTAGTCCCAGCTGCTCCTCCTCCGATCCAGCTCTCTGCTATGGCCTGGGAAAGCAGTAGAAGATGGCCCAACCACTGCACCCATGTGGGAGAGTCAGAAGAAACTCCTGGCTTCGGATCGGCGCAGCTCTGGCCGTTGCAACCATCTGGGGAGTAAGACAGCGGATGGAAGACCTCTTTCTGTCTCTACCTCTCTCTGTAACTCTGTCTTTCAAATAAATAAAATAAATCTTTAAAAAAAATGAAGCTACAATAAAAATTGGAATTCACAATAGCATCAAAAGTCAAAATACTTAAGATTAAATTAATGAAAGGTATGCAACTCTTTCTGTGTAAAAACTATAAGACATTGTTGAAGAAATGAGTGATAATCTAAGGAAGCATAGGGTATTCTATTCATTGATTCAGAAACCAAAGACGACATTCTCTCCGAGTCAGCCTTTAAATCTGATGCTTTACTAGGCAAAATTTCACCAGTCTTTTTTTCTCCCCGCTAAGGGTAGAAGTTGAATTGGCAATCTCAAAATGTATTTGGAAATTCAAAGGACTAAGGATAGCCTACACAATTTTGAAAGAAGCATAAAGCTGGAGGAGCTACAGTATCTAATTTTAAGGCAGCAATTAAGACAGTGGTGGTGCTGTGATGATGCATCTGTAGATCAGCACAGTGAACAGAGACCCCAGAAATACAAACACATCAAGTCAACAGGTTTTTGACATGGCCAATGGGATTCAAAGGGAGAAAGGGAGATCTTTTCCTCAAACGATGCTATAGGCATTGCTTATCCATGTTTGGGGTGGGTGGGGACGGTGGCAATGTGACCTTTCCATCATACCCCAGTCAAAAACCAATCTGCCATAGACCTAAGACCAACCTTCTCAAGATTGAACTTTGCAAATAAAAACTTCGAAGAAAATTGTGACTTTGAGATCAGCAGATTTTTTTTAGGCAGAAAAGCATGTATACCTTTAAAAGAACAGTAAACCGGACCTATTTCTTTGTGAATTTTTTTCTTAAAAATAAACAGGGAAGAAGTGGCTCCTTAGTACAGTCATTATTTCACATGGCATGGGTTTAAGTTTACTGTTGGCTGTGAACTCACTAACCTTTAAAATATTCTTTTTAAAGGAAGGAGAGGGGGACAGAGGTTAGGAGGGAGGGATTGAGGTAGGAAGGGAGTATCATTATGTTCTTAGAATTGTATCTACAAATCACATTTAATTTGTTAAAAAGTAATTAAAAATTAAATTAAATTTTTAAAGAGAGATGAGAAGAAAACATTTTTTAAAAAAGAAAAATTATTATTTTTAAAAGACATCATTTAGAAAATAAGACAAAGTGCAAGAAAATATTCTTAGTACGCACATTTGGCAAGAATCTAGAATATATGAATAGTTACAACCCAGTCACAAGACAAAAATAATGCACTGGCAATAACAATAATAGATTGACAAAAAGTGAAACACAAACAGATTCAAAGAACAGGATACACACTGGAAAATACTCAGCATCGTTTGTCACTAGGGAAATCCAAAGCAAAACCACAATGAGATACTGTTTCACACATGCATTTTATTGTGCATAAATCACTCATCAATGAGGCTGATTTTTTTAAAATGTGAAGTTTAAATCCTAGAAATGCAAGGTTTATAAAGATTATTTAAATTAATACCCTTGAAGAAATGAACTCTGAATCAGAAATACAGCCATGCTTCACTGGGGCTAAAAGATTTGTGACAATACAGACTTTTTGAAAGATGCATTTACAATTTAAAAATAATTTTTCATGCTATCTTTATTTTTTAAAGATCTATGTATTTATTTGAAAGGCAGAGTTACAGGGAGAGAGTGAGGGAGAGACAGAGAAAGAAATCTTCCATCCACTGGTTCACTCCAGAAATGGTCGCAACAGCTGGGACTGGGCCAGACAGAAACCGGGAGCCAGGAGCTTCTTTTTTGAGTCTGCCTCACGGGTGCAGGGGCCCAAGCACTTGGGCCATCTTCCTCTGCTTTCTCAGGCATATCAGCAGGGAGCTGGACTGGAAGTGGAACAGCCAGGACTTGCCCATATAGGATGTCACCCATGTGGGATGCCAGTGCTGCAAAAGGCAGCTTTGCCCGCTATGCCACAGCAGTGTCCCCACAAAAATACTTATTTAAAGAAGACCTAAAGTCTCCCAAGACTGAAACAAGTTTTGGACAGAAGTTGGCTTTTGAAGCAATTATTTTTCATACTATTTTTGAGAGTGTCCAGGAAGAAAACTCTGGGTCATATATCAAATAATACTTAAGTATATATTTGTATATTTTTTTTTTTGACAGGCAGAGTGGACAGTGAGAGAGAGAGAGAGAGAGAAAGGTCTTCCTTTGCCGTTGGTTCACCCTCCAATGGCCGCCGCTGCAGCCGGCGCACCGCGCTGATCCGATGGCAGGAGCCAGGATCCAGGTGCTTTTCCTGGTCTCCCATGGGGTGCAGGGCCCAAGCACCTGGGCCATCCTCCACTGCACTCCCTGGCCACAGCAGAGGGCTGGCCTGGAAGAGGGGCAACCGGGACAGAATCCGGCGCCCCAACCGGGACTAGAACCCGGTGTGCCGGCGCCGCTAGGCAGAGGATTAGCCTAGTGAGCCGCGGCGCCGGCCTTATATTTGTATATTTTAAGGGATTCTTTTAAATATCTCAAAGCATTCTAAGAATGTCTTAAAGAGATTTGAAAATAGTTCAAATTATTACTAACTTTCTAAAATTCCTCAGCGGTCATATTTTCTAATTTCTTTTAGTCCTAGACAAATATTTTTTTTTTCTTTGACAGGCAGAGTTAGACAGTGAGAGAGAGAGAGACAGAGAGAAAGGTTTTCCTTTTCCGTTGGTTCACCCTCCAAATGGCCACCGGCGCACTGTGCTGATCCGAAGCCAGGAGCCAGGTGCTTCCTCCTGGTCTCCCATGCGGGTGCAGTGCGCAAGCACTTGGGCCATCCTCCACTGCCTTCCCTGGCCACAGCAGAGAGCTGGACTGGAAAAGGGGCAACTGGGAAAGAATCTGGCGCCCCAACCGCGACTAGAACCCGGGGTGCCAGCGCCGCAGGCAGAGGATTAGCCTAGTGAGCTACAGCGCCGGCCCCAAATATTTCTTACTTCCGCTCTTCATCAGTGTATGTTTTCATAGTTATTTGTTTCCTTTTTTTTTTTTTTTTTTTTTGAGTTTAGAGTTTTATTTTATTTTATTTTATTTTTTAACTTTTATTTAATGAATATACGTTTCCAAAGTACGAATAATGGATTACTATGGCTTCCCCCCCATACCGTCCCTCCCACCCACAACCCTCCCCTTTCCCACTCCCTCTCCCCTTCCATTCACATCAAGATTCATTTTCGATTATCTTAATATACAGAAGATCAGCTTAGTATACATTAAGTAAGGATTTCAACAGTTTGCTCCCACACAGAAACATAAAGTGAAAAATAATAGATGATTTTTTTTAATGATGATGAAATCAGATCAGACCTATTGTCATGTTTAATCCCAGTGAGAGTCAAGTTGGGAGTTGATAGTTTCTTTTCTTTTTTTTTTTTTTTTTTTTTTTTTTTTTTTTTTTTTACAGAGGATCAGTTTAGTATGCATTAAGTAAAGATTTCAACAGTTTGCACCCCCATAGAAACACAAAGTGAAATATATTATTTGAGTACTCGTTATAGCATTAAATCTCAATGCACAGCACATTAAGGACAGAGATCCTACATGAGGAGTAAGTGCACAGTGACTCCTGTTGTTGACTTTACCAATTGACACTCCTGTCTATGGCATCAGTAATCTCCCTATGCTCCAGTCATGAGTTTCCAAGGCTATGGAAGCCCCTTGAGTTCTCCGACTCTTATCTTGTTTAGACAAGGTCATAGTCAAAGTGGAGGTTCTCTCCTCCCTTCAGAGAAAGGTACCTCCTTCTTTGAAGACCTGTTCTTTCCACTGAGATCTCACTCACAGAGATCTTTTGCCAGAGTGTCTTGGCTTTCCATGCCTGAAATACTCTCATGGGCTTTTCAGCCAGATCTGAATGCCTTTAGGGCTGATTCTGAGGCCAGAGTGCTATTTAGGGCATCTGCCATTCTATGAGTCTGCTGAGTATCTCACTTCCCATGTTGGATCACTCTCCCCTTTATTTATTCTATCGGTTAGTGTTAGCAGGTACTAGACTTGCTTATGTGCTCCCTTTGACTCTTAGTCCTTTCATTATGATCAATTGCGAACTGAAATTGATCACTTGGACTAGTGAGATGGCATTGGTACATGCCACCTTGATGGGATTGAATTGGAATCCCCTGGTATGTTTCTAACTCTACCATTTGGGGCAAGTCAGCTTGAGCGTGTCCCAAATTATATATCTCTTCCCTCTCTTATTCCTACTCTTATGTTTAACAGGGATCACATTTCAGTTAAATTTCAACACTTAAGAATAACTGTGTATTAATTACAGAATTAAATCAGTCATATTAAGTAGAACAGACAAAAAAACTACTAAGAGGGATAATGTATTAAGTTGTTCATTAACAGTCAGGGCTATGCTGATCAAGTCACCGTTTCCCATAGTGTCCCTTTCACTTCAACAAGTTTCCTTTTTGGTGTTCAGTCAGTTGTCACCGATCAGGGAGAACATATGGTATTTGTCCCTTTGGGACTGGCTTATTTCACTCAGCATGATGTGTTCCAGATTCCTCCATTTTGTTGCTAATGACTGGATTTCGTTGTTTCTTACTGCAGTATAGTATTCTAAAGAGTACATATCCCATAATTTCTTTATCCAGTCTACCGTTGATGGGCATTTAGGTAGGTTACTAGAACTAACTCTCATAGTTATTTGTTTCCATAGAAAGCAAATTGAAGTGAGGAATGGAGGCTGGTGTTGTGGTGTAACAGGTCACCACTTACCGTCCCGTGTGAGTCCTGGCTGCTCCACTTTTCATCCAGCTCCCTGCTAATTCACCTGGGAAAGCAATGGAAAATGGCCCAAGTGCTTGGGCTCCTGCCACCCACAAGGGGGACCCAGATGCAGTTCCTGGCTCCTGGCTTGGTCCAGCCCAGCCCTGGCTGTTGCAGCCATTTGGGGAGTGAACCAGTGGATGGAAGATTGATCTCTCTCTCTACCTCTATTTCTATCTCTCTCTCTCTTTCTGTAACTCTGCCTTTCAAATAAATCCATAAATCTTTCAAATTAAAATAAAATAGTCTTGACCAGCCCAGCTGAAGCAGTGACTATGCTGGTATGACAAACGGCTGTGACTGTTGGTTGTTTCCAGTTCCACTCATCTGATCATGCTGTCTTCTGCTTCTGTGTTTCTTTCCTATTTCTCACCAGAAATTTAATACCTTGGTAGGGGAAAAAGGAGCTCAGCTGAGCGGAGGGCAGAAACAGAGAATCGCGATCGCCCGCGCTTTAGTTCGAAACCCCAAGATTCTGATCTTGGATGAGGCCACGTCTGCTCTGGATACAGAGAGTGAAGCCGTCGTTCAAGCTGCACTGGAGAAGGTAGGCAGACAAGAGCACTTCCAATGTGCATATTCCTGGTTCGCTGTTGTTAAATACAGGCAGCTTGGCTGTCCGGTGGCTCACGTGATGAGCTCAGAACCCTCTTAAAGATGCAGGGTGATCAGCCTTGTAAGAACTTAAATGATGGCCTAGAAACATGGCCTGGAGGGAAGAAGAAGATGCTGTAGTTCTGGCTGAAAATGCATCTCTGAGGCTGCCGTGCCAGGAAGCATCCTGCTCAGCCCTCCCTCCCGACAGGTGCACCCCCTTCCTACCACCCCAAAGCAATCCCAGTACCACCGGCGCCACTGTAACCACATCAAGCTGAGGGCTCTTCCCTACTCACCCTTGTGATGCTCAGCTCTGCCCAGTTTTCTTCTTTCGGGCCACAAATGGAGAAGCTCTATGCTTGAGCCACCCCGTCCAGCACCCCGGGCCCTTCAACCCTCACACCAACCTCCTGTACATGCTTCCCAGTCCCAAGACCGCTAGGGCCCCGCACCAAATTACACTGCATCTGGAAGGCAGGTTGAAAAACCATTGAGTAGCTTTCTCCAAGGTCAAATCCTCTTTTAAATCACAGCCTTCAGACCCCTCCGAAGGCGTCAGTGGTGCAGGGTACTTTGTGTTTGCTTGGAAATGCATGAAGTGCAGGCTTCTGGTTTTAAATACTGATGTTATAGGACCAGCCATGGCACCTGGCAGCCAGAATGTCCGCTGCTTATTTAAAAATCTATTACTTACTCGAACATCAGATGGGGTAAGGTTCTCTCCTTGTTTTGCCCCCATAATGAGAGTGGCATATGGTATTTGCACGGTATGAAAATATGTGTCGATCTGGAAACTTTGCCAACTTCATTCATCTTGGTAGAGAAGAAACACGAGCAGAGTTAATGTTTTATTCATTTTTTAGTAGTTGGTAACTAGAACAGGGATCTTTATTTAGAATTCACTTTATTTAGAATTCACTTTATTTAGAATTTTTTTAAAGATTTATTTATTTGAAAGGCAGAGAGAGAGAGAGAGAGAGAGCATTTCCATCTGCTGGTTCAGTCCCCAAATGGCCGCAATGACCAGGGCTAAGCCAGGCCAAAGTCAGATCCAAGAGCTGCTTCTGCGTCTCCTGCATAGGTGCAGGGGCCCAAGTACTTGAGTCATCTTCTGCTGCTGTCCCAGGCTCATTAGTAGGGAGCTGGATCAGAAGCAGAGCAATCAGGACACGAGCCCACGCCATATGGGATGTGTCACAGGCGACAGTGTTACCCACTACGCCACAACACTGGCCCCAATATTTTTTATAATGGTGACACGTAATTACTTAAGGCTTGAAGACACTAAAATTACCCTTAACAAACTTAAGTTAGATAGCTTTTTTTGTAATGTGTTGTAATGGGCTCTCAGATGGTTTAGAGGTTAAATGTGCCTATTGTCTTTTCATCCAGTATGTTAAGGACTTGGGGCAATCAAAATTAGTCCCAATTTTTAAAGTAAACAATTGCTTGTCGACATGAAAAACTCCCGAAGATTTCTGTTTCCTACTGGTTAAAGTGAAATTTCTATTATAAGTAAGAAGAAAAGAATGCAGCAAAGAGTTTGTGAGCTGTGAGTCCAGGGACATCAACTAGGCGTTGCCAGTGAACAGAGGTGAAGACGGCCATAGCTGAAAATACTGGTGTGTGCCACATCACAACAGGGATGTGTTCTGAGAAGTGTGTCACTAGGCAAACACCACAGCATGCATTCACACAAACCTACGGGGTGGAGCCTCCTGCACACCTAGGCAGTATGGTATAGCTTCCCGCTCCTATGCTACAATCCTGGACAGCAGGTTACTGTCTTGGGTGGTCTAGGCTATTGTGACACAGTGGTAAGTCTTTGTGTATCTATAAATTTATCTGAACAGCAAAAATACAGCATGTAAACAAAAGAGGGCGCACCTGTGCAGGGCACTTACCATGCCGGAAGAGTTCAGGAGTGAATGGGAAGTGTGTGTGAGGGCCCGGGACAAGACTGCATGGGAGTAGAGGCTGTAAACTCTGGACGGTTAGGCTATACTGAAGTTCTCAAAAATATAAGAAATATTTCTAACTTCTTTACCCAATAAACTTTTTTTTTAACTTTTTGACCTTTTAGTAATAACACTAAGCTTAGAACACAAACACATTGTATAGTTGCACAAATATATTCTTTTGGGGTGGACATTGTGGCAGAGCAGGTTAAGCCACTGCTTGGGATCAGAGTACCTGGGATGGAGTCCGACCTCTGGCTTCCAGTCTAGCTTCCTGCTAATGTGCCTGGGAGGCAGAGGATGTCGGCCCCAGGGCTTGGATTTCTGCCATCCACGTGGGAAACCTGGACCGAGTTCCAGGCTCCTGGCTTCAGGGTGAACCAGCAGATGGAAAATCTGTCACTCTGTATTTCAAATAAATAAAATATTTTAAATTTTTCTTTCTTTATATCCTTATTCTACAAGCTCTTTTCTGATTTTTTTTTAACTTTTAATCTTTTTTATTCAAAACTAAGACACACACAGTAGGCTAGGCACCCACAGGGTCAGGATCATCGATGTTACTGTCTTCCACCTTTGCAGTGTGTCCACTGGGCGCTTGCAGGGGCTGTCATCTGCGGTGACCGAGCCTTCACTTGGATGCTCCCTGAAGGACCTTGTGCATGGCTGCAAACGGGGATGCTTCCGAGACCTGCAGTGCTCTTCTCTGAACTTCCTGATTTAGGATTTCTACAAGCTAGTTTCACATCACTAGTTTTCAGCAGGAGGTCCAGGGAGACTGGGTAAGGCTGAGTGCTGTACGGTGGGAGCTTCCACTGGCTCTGGGGTTTGGCCCTGGCGCCCATGCAGCGGGCTTGCGAGCTCTCCCAGGAGCCGGAGGCACAGCGGTGTGCACCTGCGGCCCGCTCTGGCTCTGTAATAGGACCTGGATTGGAGGTGTTCAAAGTGGGCCGAAAACCTCAGGAGGGATCTTTAGGAAGGCAGGTCCAGCCCCAGCACCTCCGTGGGGAACCTCTCCACAGCCGTATTCCTGGTCACGAGGAAAGGGGCCCCATCAGAGTTCTGTCGCGTGAAGATGCAGAGACACTTTGTGGCAGCCTCGGCAGGCAGGATTTTACAGTCTCTGTCCTCTCTCGCCATGGGGCACCTTGCAGGTAGGTAGGTATCTGAGACCCCGTCCGTTATAGTCATTCTACTTAGAAAACTGAACAGGAAAATTCACGCGTGGCATTAAACGGCAGACTATTTTATTAAATTAACTGCCCGAGTCAGAGCAAGGCTAATTTTTACATGAACACACATTTCGTTATGTCCATATCATTTCAATGTCATACTCAGAATTGGGGATTTCAGGAAACCCCTCGAGCTGTTAGCAGCCACACTGTGACAGCTGGGAGCGGAAAGGGAATCCCTCCAAGGGGGTTCCCGGCTGCAATCAAAGCCAGCCGAGCAAAGGTTGCGAAGGCACAGACTTCTGGAGCCTGCAGGATCAAGCTGACGACTGGCTGCAAGGCTCGGGCTTAAATGCTAAGGCACCAGCTCCCTTTACGGTACTGCTTCTCTACCTTTGACAGATTAAGGCTCCTTGAGAATCTGGTTGAGAAAGAGAAAAAAAAATAAACCGCTAAACTCTTGAGGAAAACGTACGGTAATCTTGTATAAAAAGACTGACAGGTACTATTGAAGAGCTCCTGGACCCCAAAGCCATTATTTTAGACATTAGAGAGATAAGCAGCTGGTCTCACAAGGACCCTTCCTTATCGTCCTGCTACCCAGGTCGGCACACTGAGGCCCAAACAGGTGAAGGAACGGCAGGGCAACGGTGAAGCCAGAAGCCAAGCAAACACAGTCAGCCTTTGCCTCATTTGTGTCATCTCCATGCTGTGCTGTACCCGCTCAAAATAGCACATCTGGGAGGAGATGGAGGGGACGCTGAATCCGATCAAGCTTAAGAACCAGCCCCTTATTAAACCTGCTCCAGAAATTCCACTTTGCGGTGTACACCAAAAATCATGTAGAAATAAATTGAAATCATTATTGCTCAGTAGAACATTTCAAAGTCTTAGGAAATGCGGTAAAATATTTTTTCATGATATGGATAAATTTCTTGGTGATTTGGGTACATTTAAATTATCTCTCAGCCTTACTCTCTCCCACCACCAAAGAAAACACTTAGCGAATATATTGATTTTCCTAATTCTTACTGAATAAGACATCTCTTATGTATTACTTATTGGTCAGCATTCTGGGTTGGGTAATGAGTTAATTATCGTAGCATTCTTCTTCCCCAACATCTGCTCCATCATTTTTGTTGTGTTGTACATTTCTTTACAAATACACGAATGATTAGCTTGTTAATAAAGTGAGGGGGAGAAGGTATTAAATGATGATAAATAATTTTATGCTAACTCCAGTGGTTAACTTCTTTGTGAACTTACCCAGAAGTGAGAATGAAGATATTTCAAGACACAAAGAGAAATGTCTCTAGGACACTATGTGATGTTGCTAATTAGATTGTACATGGCCTCGGTGAAGAGTTTAGACAGATTGTGAATGTATTTTCCTGTCCAAAGGGTCTTAACCTAAGCATATATTTGAGTGGATTCCTGCATGTTGAGAGGAGGGAGGGGAGGAGAAGGTGAGTCACGCATTGCTCATGGCTTCTAAGTGTTGATATTTGGCTTTTTGTCGCTTAATCTGACACAACACAGAGCTGGGCAAGACAGGAGGGCCAGCCTGACAGTAATCCCACACTGTGCAGCCGCGGAACCAGGGTTGACCCAAAAGAACACTGAGCCAATTGACTTTCAACATCTTAGGGAGGTAGTTAAGAAACCAAAACCCTGGATTCCCCCTTTGAACCAGCCTAGCAACCTCCTTACAGGAGATGGCCAGTGAGAGTCCAACAGCCTACAGGGGAGGAATCACTAAAAGAGCAGGAAGGACCAGACCTCAAATCTCCTGACAATGCAAATAAAACAGAAGCCCATTCACCTGGATGTCTTTTAAAATATATATCCAATTCCCACGTGCGCTTTCATTTCATGATGAGATCAAGATGTTCAACCTGACTTGGACATCATACAATGCATACAGGCATCAGAGCAGCATGTATGGTTCTTGCATGGCCACTAATTAAAAAAAAAATAGGTGAACAAGGCCCCAAGTCCAGCTGAAGCAACCTGCTCAGAGGCAGTGTGTGGGAAGCTGTGCTCTGCTCATTTTCCCACACTAAACCTGCACCCGGCACACTGGAGTCTCTGCGTCTCCTGCTTCTCCAGGGAGTTCATTACTACTGTTCACGGTCCAGGCAGCGAAACGCAGGCCCCTTCATGCTCACGGCTCTGGCTCATGTTGCTTTCCCTTCCTGCTGCTCACCTTCTTTCAGAGCCCACGGCCATCGCTGGTGAGACTACAGGTGCTGTCCTCAGCAGTGAGGGAATCGCCTGGTGATTTATGGCTGTGCGTGGAATTGTGAAGTCATCTGAGAACTGTCAACCAAGTGTCAAGTAGAGACCTACCTTCCTGCTGACCTTTGTTCGGGCAAATACCTAATTGTTTGGCTTGTAGCTTTGTGTAATCTGTGAAGCAGAAGAGGAGATACCAGGGCATTCCTTCAGAATTGTACTTTCTGTAAGAAGTAAGAGCAACAAAGGCATTTGAAACCCAACCTGCGTCCCCTGGGAAAACAGTGGAGGATTCCTGCACTGTCTCCCTTATCTTTACAGTAATTCCTAAGCACATAGTGTCTGGATCCATATGTTGAGAGCCCCTGGTTGCCAAAATCTCTCCAATATTTTACAGCCTGGAATAGCAACTGTTGAGTGTTTTTTTTTTTTTTTGGTTTTTTGTTTGTTTGTTTTTGGTTTGTTTGTTTGTTTTTTGGTTGATTACTATTGCTATGAGAGCAGCCTTAGATCACATTTAGAATCTAGAAGGGATGCTTTTCTTTTTCTAAAAAAAAAAAAAAAAAAAAGATTTATTTATATATTTATTTGAAAGTCAGAGTTACACAGAAGAGAAGGAGACAGAGAGAGAGAGAGAGAGAGAGAGAAAGGTCTTCCATTCGCTGGTTCACTCCCCAATCAGTCGCAACAGCCGGAGCTGCGCTGATCTGAAGGCAGGAGCCAGGAGCTTCTGCCGGGTATCCCAAGTGGGGTGCAAAGGCCCAAGCACTTGGGCCATCTTCTGTTGCTTTCCCAGGCCACAGCAGAGAGCTGGATCAGAAGTAGAGCAGCCGGGACTGGAACCGACACCCATATGGGATGCCAGCACTACAGGTGGCGGCTTTACCCTCTTCGCTACAGCACCAGCTCCTAGAAGGGATGTTTTTCTATGCAATTCATAGTACTTTGAGTATGAACAGAAAATGTAGGCCCACTGTAGAGACCTCTGAAGCATGGTCTTTCCCTTCCAAATTATGAGATGGTTCTGTGATCTATTTGATATACTCAGATACATTATATATATACTTGCTGTAATAAATTAACTGTGACATACTTTAACCCAATGCTTGTAGTTTAGACTAGAGTGTGGCAGAGTGGAGAGATTACAGAGACACAGATGGCTTCTGTCCCGCTTGGACACTAATGGTCTCCGTCACAACTGTAGAAACTGTCTTCAGGTGTCAGACAAGAGGGGCAGGTGGGTTGTGGCACAATGGCTAGGGGTAACTTGGGACACCCACATCCAATGTGTTAAGTACTGGCTTGTGTTCCACCTGCTCTGCTTCTGACCCAGCTTCCTGCTAATGCACCGGGGAATGCAGCAGATGGTAGCCCAAGTACTTGTGTCCCTGGCACCCACCTGGGAGATGTGGATGGAGTTGCAAGTGTCTGACTTTACTAGACCCAGACTTGGCAGTTGCAGTCATTTGAGCAGTGAACCAGCAAGCGGAAGATGTCTCTCTGTGTCTCCATCTGTCTCTATCACTCTGCCTTTCAAATAAATAAATCTCTTTTAAAAAGGTTTGAGACAGCAGCAAGCACATATGCAAAATAAGTAAACCTGTTGTCTATGTAATGCCTAATAAAAAAGCATGTGTGTGTGTAGACAGATAGATATACATATACATGTATATATATATATATATAAACACCTGTGAAGTGAGTCCCCTGTGAGGGAGAGAAGGTCTAGAATATTATAAACCTGCATCAGGAAACCGTGTGATTCTGATTCTATGAACAAAAGGATCACACAATCACAATTTTCAGGCCTTTTCTTGTTCTAACCTCCTAATTGTTAATTTTATAACATTCTCTCCCCCACCGCTACACCATAGAGTATGATGTGTTATATGCCTCCTTTGATATCATACATCTGTATTTGCTCTGAAAAATGTTTGACAGCATTGTGAAGTCATTGAGTGTTTGCTTTTAGAAAATGGCATTTGTGCCGGCGCCGCGGCTCACTAGGCTAATCCTCCGCCTGCGGCTCCGGCACCCCAGGTTCTAGTCCTGGTTGGGGAGCCAGATTCTGTCGCGGTTGCCCCTCTTCCAGGCCAGCTCTCTGCTGTGGCCCGGGTGTGCAGTGGAGGATGGCCCAAGTACTTGGGCCCTGCACCCCATGGGAGACCAGGAGAAGCACCTGGCTCCTGGCTTCAGATCAGCGCGGTAAGCCAGCCATAGCGCCATTTGGGGGATGAACCAATGGAAAAGGAAGACCTTTCTCTCTGTCTCTCTCTCTCACTGTCCACTCTGCCTGTCAAAAAAAAAAAAAAATGGCATTTGTAACTTTAAGGAAATGTAATTGAAAAATGGGAGAAGTAGTGGTTAGTATCCGGTTTTCATTTTCCCAGAAATCATCTTTCCTTTTATTATTATTAATTGGAAAGAGAGAAAAAGAGAGATAGAGATATTTCATCCTCTGGCTCACTCCCCAAATGCCCACCACAGACAAGGGTAGGCTAGATCAAACCCTGGAGCCTGGAACTCAAGCCAGGCCTTCCCCATGGTGGGCAGGGACCCAAGTACTTTGCCATCACTTGGTGCCTACTGGAGTGAGCATTAGAAGGAAACTGGAATTAGAACCAGAGCCAGAACTCAAGGCCAGGCACAGTGGTATGGAATGCAAATGTCTCAAGTGGTTTCTTATTTATTTATTTGAGAGTTAGAGTTACAGGCAGTGAGAAGGAGAGACAGAGAGAAATGTCTTCCATCCGCTGGTTCGCTCCCCAAATGGCCACAACAGCCGGAGCTGCACCAATCCAAAGCCAGGAACCTGGAGCCTCTTCCAGGTCTTGCATGGGGGTGCAGGGGCCCAAGGACTTGAGCCATCTTCTGCTGATTTCCCAGGCCATACCAGAGAGCTAGATCGGAAGAGGAGCAGCCGGGAGGGACCAGAACCGGCACCCACATGGGATCTGGCACCACAGTCAGATTAACCTACTGCGCCACAGCGCCAGCCCTCCAAGTGGTTTCTTAACCACTGAATCAAATACCTGTTCTTGTTTGAATTATTTTTATAAGTTTTTTTTACATTTAATTGCCATTACAGTACACTGCACACATCAAAACACAGAATTTGAACACTTTGGGCATATATGTACACCGTGAAACCATCACTGCAGTGAAGATAAATCAATCAAGATTTTCATGATGTTTTTGTAACCACTCCATTCCAACTCTCTTCAATGCTCAGCAACCACTGATTTGTTTACTATCACTATATTTTAGTTCGTATTTTGTAGAATGTTCTATAAATGAAGTCATACAACAGGTAGTCCATTCTATATGGCTGACTTCACTCAGCATAATTGTTTTGAGACCAGCCCATGTTGGAATGCAGTTGGTGAGTAGTATTCCATTGTATGGTTATACCACAGTCTGTGCTAATTGGTACTAGTCCTCATATGAGTTATTTTTTTATAAAAAGACTTATTTATTTATTTGAGAGGCAGAGTTACAGACAGAGAGAGGGAGAGAGAGAAACAGGTCTTCCATCCACTGGTTTACTCCCCAGATGGTCGCAATGGCCAGAGCCAGGCCAATCCAAAGCCAAGAGCCAGGAGCTTCTTCCAGGTCTTCCACGTAGGTACAGGGGCCCAAGCACTTGGGCCATGTTCCACTGCTTTCCCAGGCCAATTGCAGACAGCTGGAATAGAAATGAAGCAGCTGGGACATGAACCAGCACCCATATGGGATGCTGGTGCCACAGGCAGAGGCTTAATTTACTAAGCCACAGTGCCGGCCCTGAGTTATTAGGTTTATTTCCAATTTTTGGATATCCCAGACCAAGCTGCTCTAAACATTCTTATGCAAAATGTTGCTGGACATGTGCTTTTATTTCTTTTAGGTTAATAGATACTCTTTGGATGGATCTTAGGCTGGGTGCATGTTTAACTTTTTAGTTAAGTGCCAAAGTATTTTTTGTTTTACATTTCTATCAGCAACATATGAGAACTTCAGCTATCCCACAAACATGTCCACACTTGGTGAATAGCCAGTCATTTTAATTTTAGCCCCCTGAAGAAGCAAGTGGTAGTAGTTCATTTAATCCATATTATCCTGAGGACTAATGATGTTAAGCAGTTTTAAGTGTCTTCTTTGTTAAAGTGTTTGTTCAGATATTTTGCCCATTGCTCAGTTGTGTTGCTTGCTCTTTATTGAGACTTCAGCATTCTTTATGTGGCAGATGGTGGCCTGCCTTGGTAAATGCTCTATATATAAACACTTGAAGATAACGTGCATTTTGCTGCTGTTGATTGTAGTGCTCTGTGAACATCTATTACTTCCAGTTAGTTGATATTTTTTTCATGTCTGCTTCATTCTTACTATTCCCTACTGAGGGTGCTGAGCATGTGATGGAGTCGTTAAGACATCACTTGAGATGCCCACATCCCACATTGGAGCACCTGGGTTGAGTCTTAGCTTCATTCATAATTCCAGCTTCCTGCTCCTGCACTCTCCCTGAGAGGCAGCAGTTGCTGGCTCGAGTACTTGGGTCCATGCCACGCACATGGGAGACCCAGAATGAGTTCCCACATCCTCTCTCTAGCCCGGCCCATTCCCAATCGTTGTGAATATTTGAGGGGTGAATCAACAGATGGGAGATCTCTGTATATCTGTCTGTCTATCTCTGTTTCTGTGTCTCTCTCTCTGCCTTTCAAAAATAAAATAAGTACATAAATAAATAATTTTTTAAAAAAAATGAGAAATGTTTAAAAAATAGGACTAAAAGTAAAGATTTTTTTTTTTTTGACAGGCAGAGTGGACAGTGAGAGAGAGAGACAGAGAGAAAGGTCTTCCTTTGCCGTTGGTTCACCCTCCAATGGCCGCCGCGGCCGCCGCGCTGCGGCCGGCGCACCGCGCTGATCCGATGGCAGGAGCCAGGAGCCAGGTGCTTTTCCTGGTCTCCCATGGGGTGCAGGGCCCAAGCACTTGGGCCATCCTCCACTGCACTCCCTGGCCACAGCAGAGAGCTGGCCTGGAAGAGGGGCAACCGGGACAGAATCCGGCGCCCCAACCGGGACTAGAACCTGGTATGCCGGCGCCGCTAGGCGGAGGATTAGCCTAGTGAGCCGCGGCGCCGGCCAAAGATTTATTTTAAAAAATATTAAGAGATATATTAAAATCTCCAACAGCTATTATTGATTCATAAAGTTTTCTTTTCAGTTATAGATCCATTTTGGGTCATATGTCTTGTAGCTCTGTTAATAGGTGAATAAGCACCTATTCCATTAATAGGTGAATAAGCATTTTGGATTGTTACATTTTCTTCATGAATTAACTCCATCATTAATAAATAAACACCTTTACTCTGGTTATATTCTTTGCTCTTTAAAGCACTTATATATCTACTCCATCTTTCTCTTACTTAATGTTAGCATGATATATACTTTTCCATCTTTCGATTCTTGGCCTGTTTGTGTATTTACATTCAAACTGTGTTTCTCATAGGTGGCATATACTCAGCTCTTGGATTTGTATTTGATCTGACAATTTCTAACTTTTAATTGCTATTTGAGAGTTCCAAAAACATACAATGGGTAAAAGATAGTCCGTTCAACAAATGGTGCTGAGAAAATTGGACAGTCACATGCAAAAGAATTGAGAATTTGACCCTCATTTTATACCATACACAAAAATCAACTTGAAATGGATTAAAGATTTAAATGTAAGTCCTGAAACTGTAAAACTCTTAGCAGAAAACAAGGGGAAATCTTCATGACATTGAGTTTAGCAATTATTTCTTGGATACGATACTGAAAGGACAAGCAAGAGAAGAAAAATAAGACAAGCAGAACTATATCAAGTGAGGCTTCCGTACAGCAAAGAGAACTACAGAATGAAAAGAAACGTACAACATGGAAGAAAGCATTTGGAAACCATATATCTGACAAGGGATTAAAGTTGAAAATATATAAGGAATTCCTACAAATCAATAGCAAAAATAATAAATGACAATAATAACAATCCAAGAAAAAATTGGCAAAAATCTTAAAAAGACATTACTCTAAAGAAGACATACAATGGACAACAGCTATATAAAAAGATTCTCAAGGCCAGCACTGTGGAATAGCAAGTTAAGTCACCGCCTGTAGCACCTGCCTCCCACTGGTTCAAGTCCCAGCAGCTCCACTTCCAATCCAGCTCCCTGTTTTTGTGCCTGGGAAAGCAGTGGAAGATGGTCCAAGTGCCTGGGTCCCTGCATCCTGGCCCAGCCTTGGCCATTGCAGCCATTTGGGGAGTGAACCCGCAGAATGGAAGACTTCACACATGCGTGCCTCTCCCTCTAATGCTGCCTTTCAAATAAATAAATCTATTTAAAAAAAAGATTCTCAACAGGAAAATGCAATTCCAAGTCATGATAATATATCTCCTCATATCTGTTAAAATGGCTATCATAAAAGATAATAGGGGCTGGTACTGTGGCATAATGGGTAGAATTGCCACCTCCATTGCCGGCACCCCATATGGGCACTGGTTCCAGTCCTGGCTGCTCCACTCCACTTCTCTCTGCTATGGCCTGGAAAAGCAGTGGAAGATGGCCCAAGTGCTTGGGCCCCTGCACCCACGTGGGAGTCCTGCAAGAAGCTCCTGGCTCCTGGCTTCAGATTGGCACAGCTCTGGCAGTTGCAGCCAACTGGGGAGTGAACCATCGGATGGAAGACCTCTCTCTCTCTCTCTCTCTCTCTCTCTCTCTGCCTTTCCTTCTCTGTGTAACTCTGACTTTCAAATAAATAAATAAATCTTTATAAAAAGATAATACAGATAAGTAAATAAGTATTGGCAAGGTTGTGGAAAAGGTAGAATCTTTCCACATTAATGACAGGAATGTAAAATGGGGCAGCCTCTATAGCAACCAATGCGTTCATAACACAAAGAACTAATAAATGTTTAACGTAATGTAAATGCTAATTATCTTTCTTTAATCATTGCGTATTGTGTGCATGCCATGAAAATACCACACTTATCTCATAAATATGCATGATTTCTATGCATACACTTAAAATTAAAATGTATTTATTTTTAAGATATATCGTGTTGAACAATATACCAGCCACAGAAGAGTATATAACTGCATGTATTCATTCATATATGGCACATTTAAAATATCAAAACTAATCTATGCAGTTAGGTGTCAGGGTGGTGTTTAGCTTTGGTGTGGGTAAGTGGTAAGAGCAATGGGTGGGGAGCAAGTGGTGGGTTTCTGGATTCTGTAATGATCAGTTTCTGGGTCTGAGTGCTATGAGCTGGGGGTTTTCAGTCTATGAAAATGCACTGAGTCGTACCCTTTAATGTGTATGCTTGTTCACATTTTTATGATCCTTGCAAAAAAATTAAACGCATATATGCCTTTGAATCTTTACCCAACTAGTTAAGTAATATCTCCATTTTATAGATGAAATGGTATGTGTAAGTTATTTCTTTAATTTGAGTTACTTTGCATAGCTATTAGGTGCCTCAGAAATGGTCTGTAGGCTCTTTTCACATTCCAAGATACAATGGGTTTACAAAGCCACCTATTTGGAATCTGATTAGCTCTCTGAGTCTCTTTTGGTTATAATCTCTGTTGACTTCCCTAATCTATAAAAGTTTCCAAATTTCTATATCCAAAGATGAGACTCTTTGATATTTTATATCACAAAAACAAAGTTTTCTTGAATAGTAGAAAAGTGGGATTTCTTCTACTAATTTTAGATTTATTGCCTGTACTTGTTTTCTGTAGGCGAGCAAAGGTCGGACTACAATCGTGGTAGCTCACCGACTTTCCACTGTCCGAAGTGCAGATCTGATTGTGACCATAAGGGATGGGACAGTGGTGGAAAGCGGAACACACGCTGACCTCATGGCAAAGCAAGGGCTATACTACTCACTTGCCATGTCACAGGTAATGTGCATGTCACTCGGTGTTTTCTCAGTGGGTTTCTTTTTAACTTTTCAGAAGTCCCAAATGACAAGTGTGAATTTCACAAAGTAATCAAGATTTGCCTAATACGAATATCAATAAGAGAAAATAATAATAGTCAAATTAACCCTATTTGAGATTTTCTTTAAAGACTACAACTCTAAGATCCTTCCTTAAGGTAACACAGCTTCATTCTTTATTACAATTAAACCAAAAATTCATAATTAAGTCTTAAGTTAGAACATTTCATGATGTAGAAGAAATAAAAATTATGTGTGGTATAAATGTATAAAAATTTTAAAACTTTTATTCCAAATTAGCTAGTATTTTTCAATTATCTAAAACTATGTCCATTCAGATGTCACCATACATTTTAATTATTAATACTCAATGAGCAACTATAATATTCTCAGTATTATATAGTCAGCATAACATAAATAATATATACATAAACCAGTAACTCTTTTTTTAAACTTGGAGACACTTGCTACCTGTAGCGTCAAGGTGAATCTACTTATAAGAATTCATGAAGGGGCTGGTGCTGTGGCGTAGTAGGTTAAACCTCCACCTGTGGGGCCAGCATCCCATATGGGCACCAGTTGGAGTCCCAGCTGCTCCTCTTCTGATCCAGCTCTCTGCTATGGCCTGGGGAAGCAGTGGAAGATGGCCCAAGTCCTTGGGCCCCTGCATCCGTGTGGAAGACCCAGAAGAAGCTCCTGGCTTCAGATGGGCTCAGCTCTGGCCATTATAGCCATTTGGGGAGTGAACCAGTGGATGGAAGAACTCTCTCTCTCTCCTTCTCTGTCCCTCTCTCTGTCTGTAACTCTGCCTCTTAAAAAAATCTTTGAAAAAGAAAAGAATTCATGAAGACCTCAAGTATTACAAAGTGAATGCTGCTAAGAACCCCTGAGAAGCAGCATAGCCAAGTGGCTAAGATGATGATCTCTTGAGTGGCAAGCTGACTCTGCCACTTAATAATTTTAGCATCATGAGCAAGTTAGTCAAATTCTCAGTGCCTCAGTTTCCTAATCACTAGCATGGAAGAAATAATAGCAACCCATTAATGAATTATTATGAATATTAAGTGGGGTAATTCACGTAAAGTGCTTAGAATTACTGTTGGCATAGTAGATTTTATTATATTATTACTAGCATTAGCATGATTCCATAAGACTTTTCAGAAAAGCTCACACCAGAGAGATTAATGTATAACTATTTTTCTGTTCTGTACACAATTTTTTACAGATGTATTCCTTTAATGAGCTTCTATGTGAAAATGAAATGCAAAGAGGTAGAAATATATGCACATCAAAACTTACTGCCATCGTTGTTATTTTATCTAGCAGCCTTCCCAAGGGTAGGAATTGTTGTTGACCTGGTAAAGCACCTTCCTTAAAAGATTTGTTATGAGAAGAGGTCACAGTTTTATTTTAAACTTGCCACAAAGTAAATAACCCCTGGGAGAAAAAAAAATAAAGCCAAATAAAATATCTCTTTCTTGGGAGAAAAATGTATAGGGAAAAAAAGGTGACAGCACAAAGGAGTGCCTGATTCCAGGTATCAGGAGAGTAGAAGGCCAGTTAAGGGTCCTTGTCGCTTTAAGCGACTGTTAAACTGTTGCTAAGCTTGTGGAGAACCTCAGTGAACCTGGAATGTCTTCCATGCAAGCACTGTCTTTGTGCACAGAAGTCTACACACATCTCTGCATCTCTACACCCTGAGCCTGGTCTGAGCCACTCCTCACTTCTCTCTCTCTTTCTCTGAAATATTTATTTATTTGTTTGAAAGGCAAAGTTACAGAGAGGGAGAGACACAGAGAGAGAGGGATCTTCCACCTGAATGGCAGCAATAATCAGGGCTGGGCCAGGCTGAGGCCAGGAGCCTGGAACTCCATCTGAGTCTCCCACCTGGGTGCAGGACCCCAAGTACTTGGGTCATCATGTGCTGCATTCCCAGGCACACTAGCGGAGAGCTGGATGGGAAGTGGAGCAGCCAAGACTTGAACCAGTGTCCACATGGGATGCTGGCGTTGCAGGTGGCGGCTTAACTGGCTATGCCACAATAGCAGCCCCCTTCCTTCTCTCTTATCCTCCCCTCTTGTTTCTCCTTGGAAGTCACAAATTTCCTCCCATCCCATGTGGATGAAGAGAGACGTTGCAGCTCCTTTACGTCACTCAAACTGGTCTTGTTTCTTGGAGGAATAAGATAAAGAAAAACGAGAGCTAAAGCAAACTGGTTTAGAACTTCATTCTGGTCTATAGTTTTAGGATACTTTGATTTCTAGAATTTCTTAATCTTTTTGAATTTTGTTTTTAAGGCATTTATTAATATATTAGATTCTCAGGGTCACAGTGAATGCATGATAATTACTATAAGACAATTCTCATCAATCTTCATGTTAATATTGCATTAATACAAACAGAACAGATCCCATGTCGTTCACAGATACAATTCCAATGATATAAGATACTTCCTCCCTCTTTCCCTCTCTACTTTCTCTTTTTCTCTTCCTTTCTTTCTGTCTTCTTTACTAATTTTTGAGCTAACATATTTTTAATTCATTATAGTCAAAAGCTTAATACTCCATTAAATAAAATAATTCAACAAATAAAAAGCAATAAGACCATATTTCCTTGGGAATATAGGCAAGGGTTATAAATAATAATCGAATGAAAAGATGTTCTTTTCACTCATATATACTAAATTTAAAAACAATCACAAATCATTAACACTACAATAGTATATCATATGATTTCTTATTGTTCAGGAACTGGCCAATCCATTTTGATTTTAAAAAAAAAATTTTTTGGGAGCCAGCGCTGTGGCACAACAGGTTAATGCCCTGGCCTAAAGCGCTGGCATTCCATATGGATGCCAGTTCTAGACCTGGCTGCTCTACTTCCAATCCAGCTCTCTGCTGTGGCCTGGGAAGGCAGTAGAAGCTGGCCCAAGTCCTTGGGCCCCTGCACTCATGTGGGATACCCGGAAGAAGCTCCTAGCCCCTGGCTTCGGATCGGCACAGCTCTGGCCGTTGTGGCAAATTGGGGAGTGAACCATGGCATAAAAGACCTCTCTCTGTCTCTCTTTCTCTCTCTCTCTCTTTGCCTCTCCTCTCTCTCTCTCTCTCTCTCTCTGCCTCTCCTCTCTCTCTCTCTCTCTCTGTAACTCTTTCAAATAAATAAATCTTCATAAATTTGTTTTTATTTGAGAGGAAGAGAGAGAGAGAGATCTGGTCTGCTGGTTCAGTTCCCAAATGCCAGCCATGGCCATGGCTGAGCTGAGACAAAACCCTGGAGTCGGAACCCCAGGAGCCACGAATGTGGATGGCAGGGATCCAACAACTTGAGCCATGGCCTCGTGCCTCCCAGTATGTGTATTAGCAGCAAACAGGAGTTAGGGATCAGAGGTGGGAATTGAACCCAGGCCTCAGATATGGAATGCAGATGTGTTAACCAGGGTCTTAACTGCTAAGCCAAATCCACCACCCACCCCGCCTCCCACCACCAGTTTTGCTTTTTAGGCAGTTTGGAAAGAACAGCAGCAGCAGGCCTGGAAATCCCTGCCTCAGGTCCAGGACCAGCCTCACGTATAAGCTCCTCGTTATACATCATAAATGTAACAGCTCTGGAAAAGGCCAGGAGGAAGGGATTAGAACGTGAACCCTGAGTCTCAAAAAGCCCCCTCCTTGCTGGTGTTCTAATTGTTTTGGATTAAGGCATTGCTTTCTCCAGCTAATTAGATAGGTTTTTAGAAAAGAAAGTACCATGAGCTACTGCCGGTCAAGTAAGCTATCAGTCATTAATATTTTAGTAGAAGTTAGACTTAGTAGCTCTCAGTCAAACGGAAAAACTGTGCAGCAAGAATTACACAAGAAAATGCTGTTTCCTATAGCAAAGGCAGTGACCGCTTTAAAGGAAGACCTGATAAAATTCCCTTGTGTTTTTAAGGCGTCATCCTAACAGCAACCTTGTGCCCTCCTCATTTCAGGATATTAAAAAAGCTGACGAGCAGCTGGAGTCAAGGCCATGTTCTTTGGGCAGAAATGCCAGCCCTGCTCCTCTGTGCTCGACACATAGCATCAAGCCAGATGTTACCGAGAGCTCTGAGGACTCCACCCCTTATAAACAGGTAATGACGCGGCCATGAGCAAGTTCTGTCCATGTGTCCCCCAGTTTTGATTTGGTCCTCATAAAATTCAGAATGCATTTATGAGAAGACATCACTATAGCAGTAAGTTCACAAAACACGTCTTTTCCAAACTCCACTCTAGCATCCCTGTGACCCCCTAAGAAGGAGGCTGCCCTATGAGACTGCATTTATGTCAGAGGTCCTTGTAGAGACAAAAATATCTCATGAGACTGTTGCATTACATTCCTCAGAAGGATCCACGGGCCAAACTAAGGCCTCAGGAAGTGGGGTACAGACGTACAAACGAGGTTCAAGATGGACTTTTGTTTTTTTATTCAAGAGGTAGAGAAACAGAAGCAGACAGACAGATTTGTCTGCTTGCAGTGACCAGTACTGGGCACAAAGTGGGAGCTGGGAATTCAACGTGGGTCTTCCCAGTTACTCATGTCATCAGCTGCTATCCCCCAGAGCCCGCATTAGCAGGAAGCAGGGGGGCACAGCCAGGAATCCAAGCCAGATACTCCAAGCTAGTACGTGGGCATCTTCACTGGCTTCGCCTCCAGAGGATGCCTGAAACTCCAGATAGGACCCAACCCCACATGTAGTATGTTCTTTCCTATTCATAAATACCAATGATAAAGCTGAATTTATAAATTAGATGCAACACAAGATTAACAAAAATAGCTAGCAATAAAATAAAACAATTTTAACAATATATGAGTACCATGAAAACAAAAGTTATGTAGGGTTTCATTGAAGAAAGCAGGAAGGAAAGAGTTGCATGCATCACCCCTCCCCCAACTCCAAGGAATGCAGTGTGGAGAGACTACTCCTGCTTGGGAGAGGGCAAGCAAACCTCAATGCCAGGCCCACCTTAAGTCAGTGGGCTGAGTCTACTTGGTCCCTGCCCCCAGGCCTTTAACCCATGGAGTGAATATTTGGAGCCTCCACAGTCTGGTGGTCTCTGGGCACCCCTTCCTCAACTGCCAGCAGAAAGCAAAACCCCAAACCCTATAGAGAGGCAGAGAAAGGGAGCTTAGGATCACACGATGTAGCTAAAAGCCAAGCCTACTGCACCAAGACCTAGAACCTGTAGAACCTGATAAAGCCCAAAGGCCTCTACCACCCAGCTGGTGTTCACAAACTGAGTCACTAGATCTCCCCAAACATCAGGCACACACTTAAACTCTAGTGGTTGTTCTCAATTTGGTGTGTGTTACTGTCGGCCTCAGGTGGGCCTGGTAGATACTCCCAGGACTTTTTGGGGACCAGGGACTGTGGGACCTAGGTGTGATCAGCCTGGGGCCAATCTGGGTGCTGAAGTACCCCAATGTTGAGCAGACAGCAGGGGACCAACGCACTGTGTCCTGGAATGCAGTGCTGGACTGTTAAATCCCAATGCTGGGCAGATCCTAAGTTTCCAGGCCCAGGTGGATGGAGCTCTGGACTTGCCCCAATGTCAGGCAGGGAGACACATTTGTTTTGGTATATAGCACCATCAGCCTCTTGTGGGCCCAGAGTGCACCCACAAGATTGCACAGGCCCTGGTGACAGTGACACCCAGGGGTGACAACCTAGGGCTTGCCTGAGTGACAGGAGCTGCCTCTTTTACGCCTCCTACAACCTCAGGAAGACAGAAAGGAATCACAGGATTGCTCGGGAACTCAGTGCCAGGCTGATGAAACCCCGCGGTGAGCAGATACTAATGGTCCCTGACACCAGACCCCAGTGCCTGAAGTGTCTGGACCTATTTCAGTGCCCAGTGGAGTCCCACGGTCCTGGTTGAGCAATCTTATACCCCAGCATCACCAGTGGATGACAGGTGCAACATCAAGCAGTGAGCTCCCCTCAACAGCAGACAGAGGACAGCACAGCTCTGCACAGGAGCATACGGCTTAGAAGTTCAGGGCAGCCACAGATGAAGCTGGATTACTAAAGCTAATTCTTCAATGAGCAGATGACAACATACTCCAGGCATCAAGAACTCCCAGAGAACCACATCATCCAAAGAACAAAATAAGGTGCCAGAAGCCAACCATTTAGGAAATGAAATTTCAAAATGCTCAGATGAAGATTTCAAACAGGCTATTGTAAAGAAAACCAGCGAGGTTCAGGAGGAGAATATGGAGAGAGGATTCAAGAAGCTGGCGCTGTGGCGTAGTGGGTAAAGTCACCGCCTGCAGTGCCAGCATCCCATATGGGCACCAGTTCGAGTCCCAGCTGCTCCACTTCTGATCCAGCTCTCTGCTATGGCTTGGGAAAGCAGCAGAAGATGGCTTGAGTCCTCAGGCCCCTGCACCCGTGTGGGAGACCCAGAAGAAGCTCCTGGCTCCCGGCTTCGGATCAGTGCAGCTCCAGCCGTTGCAGTCAATTGGGGAGTAAATTTGCTGTGGTGTAGCAGGTAAGGCAGAAGACTCACTGGACAGAATAACTACACCAACAAATACAGAGTGCCCCAATATTGTAAACATGATGTGTAAAGTATTTATATCTTTACTGTGAATACTAAAACAGAGTATAATTACTATGCTAAAATGTTAAGAGGCAGGCTGTATGGAAAGAAGTTAAATGCAGCATCAAAAACTCAAAATGTGAGAGCACAGATGTAGAATGCTTTATCAGAATTTCTTGTATCTTTGGTTTTTGTTTGTCATTTTTCTTATTTTTATAACCAATGTTAAGTTGTTATCATTTCAAAATAGCTTATTATAGCCAAAAGAAGTTTTTTGCAAGTTTCATGGTATCCACAAAGCAAAAACTATGCATAGACTTACCAAAAGCAATAAGCAAGGAATCCAAGTACACTACTAGATAAAAATTACTCAGCAACAAATGAAGATTGTAACTTGGGGGCAAAGAAAGAGATTATAATAAAAATATAAAACAAATATCAAATTGACAGAAGTAAGGCCTTACATATCAATGATCAACTTAAATGTCAGTAGACTCAATTTTCTAATTAAAAGTTACAGAGTGACCAAATGGATTGAAAAAAATGCAACTCAACTGCACTCTTTTAAAAAAATTTATTTATTTGAAAGGCAGAGTTACAGAGAGACAGAGACAGCAAGAGAGAGAAAGAGGTCTTCCATCTACTGGTTCACTCCCCAAATGGTCACAATGGCCAGAGCTGTGCCCATCAGAAGCCAGGAGCCAGGAGCCCCCTCCAGGTCTCCCACATGAGTGCAGGGGCCTAATGACTTGGGCCATCTTTTACTGCTTTCCCAGACTATAGCATAGAGCTGGATCACAAGTAGAGCAGCTGGGACTTGAACCAGCGCCCATATGGGATGCTGGCACTGCAGGCGGCAGCTTTATGTACTACACTACAGTGCCAGCCCCTCAACAGCACTCTTACAAGAAACATTCTTCGGGCCGGCGCCGCGGCTCACTAGGCTAATCCTCCGCCTAGCGGCGCCGGCACACTGGGTTCTAGTCCTGGTCGGGGCGCCGGATTCTGTCCCGGTTGCCCCTCTTCCAGGCCAGCTCTCTGCTGTGGCCAGGGAGTGCAGTGGAGGATGGCCCAGGTGCTTGGGCCCTGCACCCCATGGGAGACCAGGAAAAGCACCTGGCTCCTGGCTGCTGCCATCGGATCAGCGCGGTGCGCTGGCCGCAGCGCGCCGGCCGCGGCGGCCATTGGAGGGTGAACCAACGGCAAAGGAAGACCTTTCTCTCTGTCTCTCTCTCTCACTGTCCACTCTGCCTGTCAAAAAATAAAAAAATAAAGGTAATCTTACAAGAAACATTCTTCACCTTAAGGACACAGATAGACCAAAGGTAAAAGGATGGAACCAGGTTGCCCTCGCTGGTGGAAAGCAAAAGAAAATAGAAGTACCCATACTTCTATCTGATAAGATAGATCTGAATTCAAAAGTGCCGGCACACCGGGTTCTAGTCCCGGTCGGGGCGCCGGCTTCTGTCCCGGTTGCCCGTCTTCCAGGCCAGCTCTCTGCTGTGGCCAGGGAGTGCAGTGGAGAATGGCCCAAGTGCTTGGGCCCTGAACCCCATGGGAGACCAGGGGAAGCACCTGGCTCCTGCCTTTGGATCAGCGCGGTGTGCCGGCCGGAGCGCGCCAGCCGTGGCGGCCATCGGAGGGTGAACCAACGGCAAAAGGAAGACCTTTCTCTCTTTCTCACTATCCACTCTGCCTGTCAAAAAAAAAAAAAAAAAAAAAAAGGGGGACAAAAAGAGACCAGGAAGAAGGCCATTATATAATGCTGAAAGGTTCAATGTTATAAAAGGAAATAACACTTGTAAATACATATACATCCAATTTTGAAACACCCATATACATGAAACAAATATTGGAAGTGGCTGCTCCACTTCCAATCCAGATGTAAAGGGAGAAATAGACTCCAATACAATAAATAGAAGGAGAATTTAACACTCCAGTTTCAGAAATGGACAGGTCATATCGACAGAAAATTAACAACGAAACAGCAGAGTTAAATTACACCCTAGATCAACTGGACCCAACAGTTGCAGACTACACATTCTTCTCAATAGCACATGCAATATTTTCCAGGATATATGGTAGGTTACCAAAAAAGTCACAACAAATTTAAAAGTATAGAAATCATATCAAATTTCTTTTCTAACTGTAGTGCAATAAAACTAGAAATCAATAATAAGAAAAATGTTGTAAGCGACACAAATACATGGAAATTAAAAAACTTGCTCCTGTACAACCAATGGATTAAGAAGAAATCAAGGAATAAATTTAAAAATTTCTTCAAGCAAATGAAAATGGAAATACAGTGTACCAAAAACCTATAGGATACAGCAAAAGTAGTACTAGGAGAGATGTTTATAGAATCAATGTCTGCATTGAGAAAAAAGATGGAAACCTCAAATAAGCAATTTAGCTCTCTATACTTCAAGAAACCAAAAATATAAGAACAAATCAAATCCAAAATTAGAAAGAAATAGTAAAAGAGCACAAATGAATGATAGATTAACAAAACAATACAAATAAGTCAATGAAAGAAAGAGGGTGTTCTTTGAAAAGATAAACAAAACTGATAAAGTCTTATCTAGACTAACCAAGAAAAAAAAGAGAGAAGTTTCAAGTACATAGAATTAGAGCTAAAAATGGACACATTCTCACTGACATCACAGAAATACAATTGTTACTCATTACTATGAACTACATGGCCACAAATCAAATAACCTAGAAAAAAATAGAAAACGTCTTGGACACATAGCTTACCAAGACTGAATCATAGGAAATAGAATATCTAAACAGACCATCAGTGAGCAGTAAAATTGAATCAGTAATAATAATAATTTTTAAAAATCTCATATTGAAGAAAAGCCTAGGACCAGATGGCTTCATTGCTGAATTCTACTGAACATTTAAAGAAGAATTAACACTAATCTTTCTTAAATTATTTCAAAAAACAGAGGAGGAAGGAATTCTTCCAAATTTATTCTATGAGGCCTACATTACATTGATGGCAAAATCAGACAAGGATATGACAACATCACAAAAATGTTCATGTATATCTGCTACCCAACAGAGTAAAAGGCACAAAGTCCAGCTTCCCATCAGAAATCATCAGATGAGGGCTGTCGCTGTGGTACAGCAAGTTAAGCTACCACCTGCAGTGCCAGCATCCCATATGGGCGCCGGTTCAAGTCCGGCTGCTCCACTTCTAATCCAGCTTTCTGCTAATGCATTTGGGAAAGCGAAAGCAACGGAAAATGGCCCAACTCCTTGGGCCCCTGCACCCATGTAGGGGATCCAGATGAAGCTCCTGGCTTCGGATCGGCTCAGCTCTAGATATTGTGGCCATTTAGGGAGTGAACCAGTAGATGGAAGATTCTTTCTTTCTCTCTCTCTCTCTGTCTCTCTCTCTCTCTCTCCCCCCACCCCCCCTGCCTTTCTGTAACTCTGTCTTTCAAATAAATAAATCTTAAAATAAATCCTCAGGTGAATGGACTCATCATGCCATAAGTGAGAGGAGATGCTGGTTCATGCAACAGAGTGGCTAAATCTCAAAATAATTATGCTCAACGAAAGAGCTAGATGAAAACGCATACATAATATATGATTCCGTTTATATAAAATTCAAGAAAATACAAACGAATTGGCAGGACAGGAGGTAGGTCAGTGGTTGCAGAGGGAAGGGCTGGCAATGGAGAAGGGTGGGAGAAAAACATGACAAAAGCAGGAGAAACCTGAGGGTGATTTTCACATTCATTATCTTGACTGGGGTGATGGTTACACAGGTGTTCAGTTACTCCCAAACTTACCAATACATGAGATGGTGTGTTTTGCATATGTATAGTTAGTTGTATGAAAATAAGGCTCTGGGCCGGCGCCGCGGCTCAATAGGCTAATCCTCTGCCTTGCGTCGCCGGTACACGGGGTTCTAGTCCCGGTCGGGGTGCCGGATTCTGTCCTGGGTGCTCCTCTTCCAGGCCAGCTCTCTGCTGTGGCCCGGGAGTGCAGTGGAGGATGGCCCAAGTCCTTGGGCCCTGCACCCCATGGGAGACCAAGAGAAGCACCTGGCTCCTGCCTTCGGATCAGCGCAGCGCACCAGCCACGGCGGCCATTGGAGGGTGAACCAACGGCACAGGAAGACCTTTCTCTCTGTCTCTCTCTCTCACTATCTACTCTGCCTGTCGAAAGAAAGGAAGGAAGGAAGGAAGGAAGGAAGGAAGGAAGGAAGGAAGGAAGGAAGGAAGGGAGGAAGAAAGAAGAAAAGAAAGAAAATAAGGCTCTGAAATACATAAGATTAAACTTTAAATTCTCTAGGAATTTGTCTTATGACTTTTTACATCTCTGTTATCTCTTTATAAAATCCCTATTTCATATTTTTGTATTAGATTACCTTAAAATATGTTATGAGCTGTAATAGATTCAGGTAACGTGGAATCTTTCTTAATTTTGTTCAGTTTTTCATTTTGTTTTTTAGCTTATTTCTTATTTTATTCCTGTATCTTATTTTATTCTTTCCCAGATTGAAAACACTATTTAAGAGATACCCATTTTTAAGCCTGTAAATGTCTATTTTTCCAGAAGTGAAGGACATTTCTAAAGGATCTCTGTAATTCAGATTATTCTACAGGACCAAGATGCACCTCCCCTCCCCCTCTCCATTTTATGGCTCTGTAGTTCATTGGTGACATTTCCCGAGACACGCTATGCCTTGATTTCATTATAAAATGAGATAACTCTGTAAAGCATTTAGCTTGGCTTTCAGTGCTCAACAAAACTTGGTGCACAACTTTTTAAACTGCTTAACATTCTTTTGGACAGTCACCTCACTGACAAGTGAGCTCTTCAGTGATGATGAGCGTCAGGAAATTTCAAGCTGAAATATGAGAGATACGCTCAAATTATTAGACAACCTAGTAAAACTGTGGTGTAGCTACTCTGGAAACAGAATTGAAAGGTTTTGGAATTTTTAAAAGATAGATTGTTTTAAAAATAACAGAGTTTGCATTGTAGTTGCCAGACTAAGATTGCAGCAAGAATTATAAACTACTTCATAGTCTTTCCTGAGGAATTCTCTGGCTATCAGCTTTATAAATGTCAGTTCTTTAGGAGTGAATGTCACGAGGACGTTTTGTTTTGTTTTGTTTTGTTTTTATTTATTTTTTTGACAAGCAGAGTGGACAGTGAGAGAGAGAGAGAGAGAGAAAGGTCTTCCTTTGCCGTTGGTTCACCCTCCAATGGCCGCCGCGGCACTGATCCGAAGGCAGGAGCCAGGTGCTTCTCCTGGTCTCCCATTGGGGTGCAGGTTCCAAGGACTTGGGCCATCCTCCACTGCACTCCCTGACCACAGCAGAGAGCTGGCCTGGAAGAGGGGCAACCGGGACAGAATCCGGCGCCCCGACCGGGACTAGAACCTGGGATGCCTGCGCCCGCAGGCGGAGGATTAGCCTAGTGAGCCACGAGGACGTTTTAACGGTCAAAACACCGAATAGTTCACTGCCACTTCTCTGTTCAAAATAGTTACTCGTCACAAAGTCATTCACAAGACTATTTCAAGTTTCTGAAAATAATTCACTACAAGTGCCAAACAAGAGCAGGGAGAGAATTACTGTGACCACTAACTCCCTAAGTCAACCTCCGCATAGCCCAGGAAGGACTGGCAAATACCAGTGTGGTGACCTGTCTTGTGCTTTCTCGGTGGAAGTCCTGGGATTCTGTGTAATATAACCCTTCCTCTCTAATAACTCAGCAGGAGCAATGTCTGCTAACATTTATTGGGTGCTTAGAGGTGGTAACTACTGGGTTATGCTTAATTCTAAAAATAACCCTATAAAATAGGGACCGAATGCATCCTCCCCGAAAAGATGAAGAAACCAAATAATATGCTCAGGTATTGCAGTATTTTATTTGTAAATAGGAACCCCCAAATAAGCTTTTAACCAACATGGTAGAACACTATTTTTGTAAAGAAATCATGAAACTCAGGGCAGGCATTTGGCCTACTGGTTAAAATACAAGTTAAGATGCCTACATTCCAAATTGGAGTATCTGGGTTAGAGTCCTGGCTCCACTCCCAACTTCAGCTTCCTCCTAACGCACATCCTGAGAGGCAGCAGATTATGGCTCAAGTAATAAAGTCACTGCCAACCTAGTCTGGACCCAGACTGATTCCCAGCTCCTGGGTTTGGTCTGGCCCATCTCTGGCCATACAGGCATTGGAGTAGTGAACCAGCAGATGGAAGATTCCTCCCTCTCTCTCTCTCTCTCTCTGCCCCTTCCATCCCTCCCTCACAAATAAATTTTTTAAAAAATTAAGAAATTATGAAAATAGAAAACATTCAAGTTTAACTCCTAGTAAATCTTCTGGCTTTTGTATTTTCTCTGTTTAATTATAGATTTATCTTCTCCTAGAATGTTATATTCAGACTGGTTTAACTACAATACAAAATATACCCATTATTTTTTCCATTTTTTTTTTTAGGTAAGAAAACATATAAGCTAACTTATACTTTTATAACGATAGCAATTGAATGAAATGCAAAATTATGATACTACACGAATAGTCACTTTGACATAAGACTATTTTATGTTTGGGCTCATCGTTAGTAATTTGGGCAGTGTCGCTCCCCCTCTTCGTGGAGGAACGACACTAAACCCTGCCTAGGTTTCCTATCCGAGTCACAGCACCATTATGTCGCTCCCCCTCTTCATGGAGGAACGACACAGGACCCTGCGCTGTTCTTTTGTCTGCTCGGCCCTCCCCGGGTTTGCTGCTGGTTCTTCCCGGGTTGGCTACTGACCCTCCCACCTCCGTGGAAGGGCGATTCCCCCTAGCCACTTTCCCCACTTCCGCGGGGGAGCGGCACACCGCCGGCCGGCTCTCTCGGGGGCTGCACAGGTGTTCCTCTTAGATGTTCCTGGTGCATGTTGTCTCTCTCCTCCTTTATAGTCCTCTTCCACCAATCCCAACTCTGCTACCCACATGCCGAGTATGCTGCTCTCCTCCAATCAGGAACAGGTCCTGCTGCTTATTGGTTGAACTGGAGGCAGCTGCGCAGAAGTTGTTACTCCCTTCTCAGCGCCATATTGTGGGAGAGCAGATGCATAGAATAAGTCTTAATTCCAGTAACAGTCTAGTCCGAGTTGCTCCCCACAGGGCAGTGAAATTTTTCTAAGAAAACTTTCTGCTCTGATAGTTGATATTTTACATTTTAGTTCTGTTTATGGTTGGTTAACTTTTCTAGGTTTCACTATGCTTATAAAGCAGGGTTTTTAACTGTGATGTTCTTATTTATAGACAAGTCTTCCCGAAGTTTCTCTATTAAAAATTTTTAAATTAAACAAATCCGAATGGCCTTTTGTGGTTCTGGGGACACTGGCTTCTGTTCTCAATGGAACTGTTCATCCCATATTTTCCATCATCTTTGCAAAAATTATAACTGTAAGTAAAACTAATTTACTCATATTTTGAGCAGTTTTGCAGAAGGGATAGCCTGGAAGAGCTGACTTGTTGCCCTCTGATGAGCGAGGGGTAAAAGGTGGGATTTCTGTGGTTGCCCCTGGTGTGGGATGCACAGTGGAAAGTTAACCAGTGTTCTCAGTGATAAGCCCATATCCACTGTGCAGTGTTCCGCTGCGTCTGTCAACTGGGCAACCAATAAAGAAATCGCTTTGTATTCTAATTTTAACTCCATTTCTATATCAGCATTCCAAAGCACAGAAGAAGCAATAAAGTTGACAAATCCAATCACTCTCTATTCAACTCATCGGGGCAGTGGCAATTTTTTATTACCAGCCAGGGAGAGGAAATAAGTTTGAGATGTGCCAAAGGACCCAGGATTGGTGGTAGATTCAAGAGCTGTCCTAGATCCGTGTTCAGTCTCCAGGCTCCCTGATTTGTACAGCTGCCTTTTGTCAATCTGAACACCGGTGTGCATTTAATTCCTAATTTTCAATTTGTAGAGGCGTATGTCAAGGTCTCACATTGCCAACTATAGGCTAAGTAGAGGAATAGTCAGAAATTCAAGTTATGAGGAATAGTAATTCAAGCTGGTGGTTCTCTGAAAATATACTGTTAGAACAGCATAGCAATGATTCATTCGTTTGACCTGATATTTATATAGTTCAAGTGGGATAACTTAAAGGAAATTACTTTTTAACAAATGTAATGAATGCAGACAATGGAATAACAGTGCACTTTTTTTTCTCGCAGAAATGTGTGTGTACTCTTACTCTCAGGTTGAAATTCATCCAAAAATCCTGATGCATACAATCGTTGTAGTTGCTTTTCTGTTTCTTTTATATCTTCCTGCAAACACTAATGAGGGGAAAAAAAACTATTCTTTTTCAGATGTTTGAACATGATGACAAAACCGCACTGAAGCATGATGCAGAAATTTATTCCATGATATTTGTCATATTGGGTCTCGTTTGCTTTGTCAGTTATTTCATGCAGGTAATCTTTTAATAAATTGAACAAGTGTAAGCATGATGACTCATCCCCTCTGGGTTAAAAATCTAATAACTAAATGTTACAAGAAAATGGAAAAAAGATCTCAGAATAAATGTTGGTTTCTTTCCTGTTTTCCAGGGATTATTTTATGGCAGAGCAGGGGAGAATTTGACCTTGAGATTACGACACTTGGCATTTAAAGCTATGTTGCATCAGGTCAGTGCGTTTGGTTGACTTTTTCTTATTTAAAACTTGTTGTGGGGCTGGCACCATGGCTCACTAGGCTAATCCTCTGCCTGCGTCGCCGGCACACCGGGTTCTAGTCCCGATCGGGGCACCAGATTCTGTCCCGGTTGCTCCTCTTCCAGGCCAGCTCTCTGCTGTGGCCCAGGAGTGCAGTGGAGGATGGCCCAAGTGCTTGGGCCCTGCACCCGCATGGGAGACGGAAGCACCTGGCTCCTGGCTTCGGATCGGCGCAGCGCTGGCCGCAGCAGCCATCTGGGTGGTGAACCAACGGAAGGAAGACCTTTCTCTCTGTCTCTCTCTCTCACTGTCTAACTCTGCCTGTCAAAATAAAATAAAATAAAAATAAAAAATAAAAAAAAAAAACTAAAAAGGAGAGGCAGGGGCCGGCACTGTGGTGTAGCAGGTAAAGCTGCCCCCTGCGATGCTGGCATCCCAGATGGGATGCTAGTATCTCAAGTGGCAGCTTATCCCACTGTGCCTCAATGGCCACCCCCACTGATACTGTATTTCATATCTGTTTATTATTTCTGCTCATTTTTGAGTTTTATCATGAACTTATTTTTTTTTTACTGTTCAAGGACATTTATTTTAAATTTCCAGAATAGATTTTAAATGCTTTCTGAGTGTCTGGGTGTTTTTCTACCGGAGAGTATAAATTTCAATTTTTTCCAAGTATGACTTTGAACTTGCTCTCTATTCATGCGTTAGTGGAGGAACCTCAAGGCAATGTGACCCAGTGACCGTAGTGCTAATTAATACTGGACATGAATCCTCAGGCTGATAAGAGATGGCAAGAGCCTTGGAGAAAGCAGTCTCTGCCCGTGAGATCGCTCCAATCCATACAAACACTTAACAAAGACAAGCGCAGCAGCCCTGTGCTACTGAGCAGAGCTTATTAAATTCCCCCTGAGTTCAACTCAGTTCCCTTCCGGATGGGGTCGTCTTCCTTCTCCCCCCTTCAGCATTCCTCTTGCTTCTTATCTTTGCCTTTTATAGCTGGAGGAGAAGATAGCAGGAGGGCACTTGGTCTTTTCTTCGCATCTTCACAAGTTCCTTCTGTCTATAGTCAGGGAGGCTCCTAATGTGTGGTTTTTGCCTGACTCTTGTTATTCCCTGGTTTTCATCCTAAGATAAGACTCTGAAGGCTTAGAAAGCGTGCCGAAGCTTGCCGTGCTTTTTATAACCATTTGAAACATCATTTGAGGTGGAGGTATTTATAGGATCAGGTGTGGTCCCTTTATAGGTATAAAATCTAAGTATGTGATTGCTTGAGGTTCTTCCAGTTGAAAAGGATATTCTAGATGTTGCTGACATCTAACGTTGTAAATAATTTATTGTTCATTAGGTCTCAAAGCTGGGTCTGTATTTCTTCTTCTTTTTTGTCACTTGAGAGACAGACAAGGATAGACAGAGACAGCTCCCGTAGGCTGGCTCACTCCCTAAATGCCCACAACAATCAGGGCTGGACCAGATGGAAGCCAGGAGTCAGGGACAAAATCCAGGTCTCCCACGTGGTGGCTGGCACCCAATCACTTGAGCCATCACCACTGCTCGCCAGGAACTGCATCAGCAGGAAGCTGGTACTGAGACTCACACCAGGCACACCAACGTGGGATGCAGGTGTCATAAATGGCATCTGAACCACCAGGCTAACTGCTCACTGCAGCTTACATTTCCTAATGATAATATTGACCTACAGAACTAGGAGGCTTTTGAACTGATAGAAATTTGGTTTTGTCCATTTCTCTCTAAATCAGCTAGGACTTAGGGAGGGTCTTTAATTCATGAAGATGATAGCACTGGTGGTGACCACTAAGGTCTCAAAAAACATTTACTATTTCTCAAATGTGAACCACAGTAGTCTAACATTGCTTTGTATACACTGTAAATGCTACAGTCTCAGCACTGAACATGTATTGATACCTCTCAAATGAATGCAGCCTTTGATGTAGGTGTTTTGATGCATCTCAGAAAGTATCTGTCTGTGAATGTGTTTATCTGTTTGATAATGAAGATACTTCCCATTCTTTTGTTGTTGTTCCATATTTTCATGCTTAAATTTGAATTTTTAGTACTGTTAATTTAAGTACAGTTTGCTCAGTGGTTAAAATGGGATTCAGTGAAGAAACTTAAAAACAGCCTCATTCATGTAACTGCTTAAGTAAAAACTACATTTTGTGTTCTATCTTCATACACTTTTCATGATCTGTATCTCTGTTTAAATATAGTGATGATGTTTAGGCTTTGTTTCTGTTTAATAAGGCTTTTTACCACTGACTAAATGAAGGGCTGTATCTTTTTGAAGAGATTTATATTCTGTAAATAAAAACTGGTTGAAACAATTAAAGAACCAGCTTATAGGAGGAGAAATCACACAATGGGGGACAGTGGAGGAGGACCCTGAACACTTTCTTTTCATAATTGTAAATAGAAGGAAGTGAACAAAAGCTGGAAAGGAACTAATAAATGTAACCAAAATAGAAAAAAATTCAAGTTTCTTCCAAGAGGATTTGAGGTGATGCGTCCTGCAGTAAGAGAAGCAGGTACAACACTCAACCATCCTGCCTCAGTCAGTGGCGAGACAGGACAAGATAACTGCTTAAAAACTCTGGCCTCAGTATTTGACAGTTGTGTGTTCTTGGACAAGTTGCTTAATCTTTCAGTATCTCAGTTTTCTCATTTATGAAAGTGCATAATGGGGTCGGCATCCCATAAGGCCACCACCTGCGGTGCTGACATCTCATATGGACGCTGGCTGCTCCACTTCCAAGCCAGCCCCTTTGCTAATGGCCTGGGAAAGTAGCAAAAGATGGCCCAGGTGCTTGGGACCCTGCTACCAACGTGGGAGACCTGGAAGAGTCTCCTGGCTCCTGGCTTTGGCCACCTGGCCCAGTGCTGGCTGTTGTAACCATCTGGGGAGTGAACCAGCAGATGGAAGACCTCTCTCTCTCTCTCTCTCTCTCTCTAACTCTGCCTCTCAAATAAATAAATAAGCTTTGAAAAAATGTGCATAATCATAGTATCTACCTCTTATTAGAGTTGTTGTGATGATGAAAGGAGAAAATACATACCAAGCACTTATAGTATGATGTAACTTTCATTTCTGTTAGAATTATTGGCAAGGGAAAAATGAATTTGCTAGTGACAAAAAGTCTGACAGCCTTACTTATGTTTACTTTACTATGAGGAAGAGAGAGAGCAAGCTAATTTTTACCCAGCACCAACTATGTTCCAGAAACTCTGTTAAATCATCATTGCCTCTGCTGGAAAACTTTCTAGTCTGTTGGACATGGGGCTGACTGAACACAGGATGATGACTAAGGCAGTCACATTTGTTTCCTGCCTGTTCTGTTGTAGCAAGTTATTGTTGAATCAGGAACAGGCTATTCAATAATAAATTCCTGCTCTGTGTTTTTTCTTTCTATTGTATCTAAAAATTCTTCACGAAGTCTATGTCATGTTGGAACCTAGAAACAATTAGGAAAGAAACCGCATCTCCTAATGGGCGAGGTTATCTGTAACAAAGCAGGTGACATCCTGCAGCTCAGTGGTACTGTAGCTCCTACCGTGGCTGATGTGAGTTCACTCTGTGAACACTCTTGGCTGGGGTGATGCTTCCAAAGCAGCCCCTGGGAAGCTGTGATCTCTGCAGGATGCCCTTTGGGCCCTAAGCTCACCGGGACAGCTTCTCAAGGCAGTAGGTCCCAGCGTGCTGCTATCTTACCCACGCCATGCCCACACTAGCTCCTGCCACATTCCTTCCTGAGATTTGCCTCGAACATGACTGCACAGTTTAACTCACGGCCCTCAAGTCTTGGTTTCCTTAGTTGGCAGCAATGTGAAACCCTGGGCCTCAGAGCCCTGGCTGGGTTGCAAGTAAGCTAACAGTTTTTTCATTCTTTACTGCTTAAAAATAAACCATTTTTAAGAGACAGTCTCCACGCAGTTTTCATACAAGAGGATGGAGAGACTGAGAGACATTTGATAGGAAATGAGGATTCCTCGGGTTGGGAAGTGCTAAGAGCTCTGTTTGCTCTAGAAAATCCCATCGGCCAGAGGGCAAAGCTTGTGTTTCTGACTCTTCCTCTTCTTGAGGGAGCATGCCTCTCAGCAGCAGGGTTCCACAGTCTTCTGCCTTTTTGGCTTCTCGCATAGCCTGATGCTCGCAGGATCTAGGGGGCCGTGTGGAGTGTCAGAGAGAATCTTAACATGCGGATCCCGAAGAGAATGAGAGGAGCATGTGTTTGGCAGAATTAAGACGCCACTCGGGACACTCTCATTCCACATTGGAGCGTCTGGGCCCACTCCCTGCCCCAGCTCCTGATTCCGGCTCCCTGCCACTGCACACCCTGGGAGGCAGCAGCGATGGCTCAGGTAGTTGAGTTCCCGCCATCCGCTTGGGAGACCTGTATTGAGTTCTCCACTCCTGGCTTCTTTCTGGCCCAGCCCTGGCTGTTGTAGGCATTTGGCAGTGAACAGTAGATGGAAGATCTTTGTCTGTCTCTCTCTCTCTCTTTCAAAGAAATAACAATTAATTAATTTTTAAAAGAAGTGCATAGACTTTCTTATTAGTTTAAGTAGAAAGATTTGAATTTTTGTAAAGATTTATTTATTTATAAGTCATAATTCCAGGGAGACAGTCAGAGAGACAGAGAGAGAGATCTTCCATCCCCTGATTCACTCCCCAGATGGCTGCAACAGCCAGAGCTAGGCCAGGCTGAAGGCGGGATGCCGGAGCTTTATCCAGGTTTCCCACGTGGTGTAGGAGACCATCTTCTACTGCTTTCACCAGGCCAGTAGCAGGGAGCTGGATCAAAATAGACCAGCCGGGATATGAACTGGCATCCATATGGGATGCTGGCGTTGCAGGCAAAGGCTTTACCCAGAACACTGGCCCCTGAATTAATTATTTTTTTTTTAACTGTGATATGCTTTGCTTCACTATGAAGTCTGCTCTCCACAATTCGCTTGTGGAATAAACCACAAATTACAGGACAGCTCAAAACAATCATTTTTTTTAACAATGATTACAATGCAATACATTGTAACCCAGCAAGGAGGCCAAACTGTAGGACTTAAGTTCTTCATTTTATATCGAAATAAAGACCTTGTTGAAATAAGAAGTCACTTGATCTATAGTATCAAGAAGAATTAAGTACCTGCAAGTAAGGAGGCAGGTAAATGCCTTCTGATTTACTACAGCAAAAGCACAAACCAGAGAAGACAGTTCTGATAAACTTACGCTCATCCTTTTTTTTCCTCCCTAGGATATTGCCTGGTTTGATGATAAGGAAAACAGCACGGGAGCCTTGACAACAATACTTGCCACAGACATAGCTCAAATTCAAGGAGTATGTATATTTCTTAAATGGGGTGTGTATACGGTGTATACATGTGCATGTGCACACGTATGTCTATAAATACATGTGATCCATACATGAGAATACATATCATGTACATCCATGAGATGACTCACATCATAGTTAGTTCATGGCTAACAGGGAACTCAGTGGAAGATCCAAGAAAGAGTTTCAGTTCTAGGTATTTTTAACCAAAGATAAAAGGCATTTGGCACATGTAATAGAATAACCAGAGGACTATAGACTATATCAAGAGGGCCAGCACTGTGGCGTAGTGGGTTAAGCACCAGTTGGAGTCCTGGCTGCTCCTCTTCTGATCCCTGCTAATGGCTTGGGAAAGCAGTGAAGGATCGCTTAATTGGGCCCATGACACCCATTTGGGAGACCTGGGTGAAGCTCCTGGCTCCTGGCTTCAGCCTGGCCCAGGCCTAAATGTTGCAGCCATTTGGGGAGTGAACCAGCGTACAGAAGCGTGAGCTTTCTCTCTCTCTCTCCCTCCCTCTCTCTTTCTCTCTCTCTCACTAACTCTGTAACACTACCATTCAAATAAATAAGTAAATCTCTAAAAATAAATGAATGAAAAATATCAAGAATGAGTTCAAGAAAAGAGCTAATAATTAAATAATAAGAAAAAACTGAAAATGCACCCACTTTGAAAGTTTTAATAAAAGAAAAACATTCAGCTTCTTCTTCTCCCAGATAATCAGATCTTATTTAAAGCAAGAGCTAACAATTGTGATTCATGCATGCATCTGGAAATGTTAGCTGTTAGATAAAGTTAAGTACAGGTGTATAATCACGATCAATCACATTATCACTAAGTGAAATGTTTATGTATCATATTCACACTCAGCAATGGAATGACCAGCATAATGTACGCCAAAGAGCTGAGATAAGTGTGGAAAAGATAAATAACAACATTGATTTTCTTTCAACTAGTAGGGTTTTAAAATTTTTGGTTGATATATAAAACTTGTGTGCATTTTTATGGAGTACCATACAATATTTCTATGCATGTATATGGCATAAACTGATCAAATCAAGCAAGTAGCATTTCCATTTTCTAATCTTTTTTTTTAAGATTTATTTATTTATTTGAAAAAGTTACACACAGAGAGAGAAGCAGAGGTAGAAAGAGAGAGAGAGGTCTTCCATCTACTAGTTCACTCCCCAACTGGCCTCACCAGCTGGAGCTGGGTTAATCCGAAGCCAGGAGCCAGGAGCCAGGAACTTCCTCCGGGTCTCCTATGTGGGTGCAGGGACCCAAGGCCATGGGCCATCTTCTGTTGCTTTCCCAGGCCATAGCAGAGGGCTGTATCGGAAGTGGAGCAGCCAGAACTTGAACTGGCACCCATATGGAATGCCAGCACTGCAGGCGGCAGCTTTACCTCCTATGCCACAGCGCTGGCCCCTAATCCTTTCTTTATACTTCTTTATACCACCAGGTCTTCTCTTCCACTTTTTATGCAATATCTAATACATTTTCGTGAACTGGTGCACTGCAGAAATCTACAAACTTTCGCTTCTATCTGACTGTGCTTTGTTACACCTTACCCAACCTCGGTCTTCCCCTACACCCTCCTTTTCCAATCATTTGAATAACATCACTCTTCTAACAAGTGGGATTTCAACTCTGAGATAAAGAGTACAAAACAGGGTTTCTCGCTTTTAATTGAGATGCAATTTTCCATCTCTTTGTTAAAATAAGAACTCTGGTAGAATCACAAGCCTTCCTTTCACCTTCTCACGCATGTTTGCTGGAGAAGTGGAAAGCATCAGTGATCAACCTGGGAATGACAGAGAAGTCTTTAAAGTGTTTATTCCACTTAGAGACGCCGAGATGTCAATTACAGCATCGTTGCTAGAGCAACAAAAAACAGCTGTCAGAACTGCATGTTTCCTCTGGGAGTTATTTCCACCAGAGGTAGTAGCTATTCTAAATTTGGTAACTTTTACTGCACTGCAGAGCCCTTCAAAAGGTTCATGTAGAATGCGATTGAAAGACAAACTGTTTTAGTGCCAAAAAATTGATATCCATGCATAGTTTTTCCATGACACTCATTTTCCATGAACTTTTTGAAGATCCTGCAAATTCATGATTTCAAAATTTTTACCCCAAAATAAACTATTCCGTTCTTCAAGAAATTTTTAAAGTACTTTCATAGTTACCTCCATGGATAGATTTATGTTACTGAGGGAATGCAACAGGTTGGTCGCAGTTGTGAGTATTCACATGCATTCAGACCAGCTTGGAAAATTAATTTTATGACAGAGGAGGAGATCAAGAGGAAAGGGAGCATCTTGATTTCTTCCAAAAATTCTACTGCCATTTGAGAAGACCAGGCTCTAGAATTCCATTTCAGAATAGTAATTACAATTTTAAGAAGAGTGAGGAGCTCCGTTTCTGTGTTTTTCGCTTTGAAGGACAGAGAGAAAGAGAGACAGACATGAAGAGACTTTCCATCCACTGATCCACTCCCCAGATGCTCTCAACAGCCATGCCGGGGCCTTGTGAGAGCCAAGATCTGGGAACTCAGTCCCGATCTTCCACTTGACCCATCACCACTGTGCCAGGGCATGCGTTATCAGGGAGCTAGAGTCAGGAGCAGGGCTGTGACCCAACCCGGACACCCTGACATGGGATGCAGGGGTCCCCAAGTGAGGTTTTATCTGTAGCACCAGCTATCTGCCCCTGAGAAGCTCAATTTTTCAGGCATAAATGAAAAAATATTAATAGAACTCATTAATAAATAATAAGCATATCATTGAGCTCTGTAGCCCAATAGAATTATCTGAATAACACTACATTTAGGAATCCCAGAGTTCACTACTTCAGACAGAAATACCAATCCTTGTAATTCCATCTGAATCCCCATTCCACAAAATTTCCTATTTTTCTCTTAGTTTTTTTTTACAATTTATCTTTCAAATGGATATGTTCTCAATGGAAGGAAGAGTTATTTACCAGTCTTATTTGTCCACTATTCACTGTGTCAGAGAGACATTCTAGACTAGAGATGTCAAAGAATAATAAATTGGGAACATATTTCCCACTGCATCAACTTAAATAAGTCATACTCCTCCTGAGCTGCTTCATCATGTAATTCCAGTTACATTGTATTTTATCAAATGTATTAGGGAGAATGTTCACAAAACAGCTCCTTAGTAATAATAAATCTTAGTTTGAAACCTTTAACGAATGACTGAAAAGATTTGCCTCTGGCCATTTTGAAAACTGATACTTTGAGAGTCATGATTAAAAACATGTTAGTGAAAAATAGTCATAGGACACCATGATTTCTAGAATAGTTGACTGAATATAACCAATTTAACTGGCATTGTTTTAGCCCAAGGTAATGGCTTCTTGCCAGTACATCTGTCAACAGACTTTTTGCTACGCAACAGTGCTTTCATTAAAGGTATAAACCCATTTTAGATTCTTTAGTCTAGATACCACAAACTACAAGGCATTATTTCTGTACATTTTAGTAACTCTTTTTTATTAGCCAGAAACCTTACCTCATTTTTGTCCACAAGAAAGCATGTCATTGACACTATAGTGTGTGGATTTTATATGCCATTGACAAACACAATGTTGGTGCCAAGAATCCTTCTCAGGAGAGCTATAATTATGTTGCCCCAAGAAATCATAAAATTTTTCATTTATTAATTCTAAGAGCCAAATGAGCTGATTAGTTAGAAGTAGGACAATGGTGGCCACATTTCTTGATTTTACTTTTCAACAAAGAAAGTGTCAAAATCAGCTTGACACAACTTTTGATTCAAAGAATGTCAGTAGTCTTTGAAATGACTTCACCACAGCATCAGGTTGGCATGTGGTTGCTGCTGTCTTGCAGCTTTCAACTGAATTAATTAAGAAGAACTATCAAGTCTACGGCTGAAGTTAATGTCCAAAACCAGGCAGGATATGATACTGGCAGTTAATAATGGTTCATCTTCTACAAAGAAGTTTCAATCTTGGCTTATAAGACCAACTGAACTCAGCCACTGATATGGCTACTCTAATGATGAATGATAAATTCAATTATTTTCCACAGAATACATATTAATGAATAATAACAATGAACAATCATTGGCTTTAAACATTTTATATTTTCACAAGCTTTGTAAATTTTTCCCACTAAGTCTTTTTTTTCCCGTTCTACAATACTTATACATCTTAGCAGATTCCACTTCAGGTTGTACTGAGTTAGTTGTTATTGGCTTTTTTTCCCCAAACTTCTTTAAAAATACTTTCACCAGAAGTTATTCCACAAAGACTATTCATAGCACCTATCTTTTAGGTCACTTCAAAATCAGGAATAGCTCCTCAAAAACCAACTAAGCAGTATCACTAACTAATGTCAACCTGTGAAGCCCCAGGAAAACTATTCAGAATAATATACCTTGCTTTTTAAATGACCACTGGCATTGCTCTCTACATCTTTAACTCTGAGCAACTGTTCTTACCAGATGGCTGATGGTCTTAGATAGGCTATGACATCTGAACACACTTCTTCCACTTCTGCAAAAAACTATTACTTAAATAACTCACTAACTATTCAAAATAAAAACTTTGTATACTTCGCTGATAGATATGCCACTTAGGAAATTGCTCTGGTTTTTGTCTCATTTCATGTTTTAATGTGATAAAGAATTCTGCTAAGATGAGAGATTTCATTTTAAATGCTCTAATTTTTCTCCACATTGCTTTCCTGTGAATTGGGGATATTAAGGAGAGTGTTTGATCTAATAATGTTGAAATATTTTGTAAATTTTAGCATTTTATGGTGTCATGGCATAAATAACACCACCCTGTGGCATCTAACTAGAATACAAAGTAATTCAAAGTGCACAGTTCATTTCAAAGAATGACATTCAGAGACAAATTTACTCTTCCTTTCTTTATGCACTGGTAATTTTATTTACTCATTTATTTTATTATCTGAAAATGCAAGAGACAGACAGAAAATTCTCATGCTCTGACTCATTCCCTAAATGCCTGCAACAGCCGGGGCTGAGCCAGGCCAAAGCTGGGTGACAGAAACCCCATCCAGATCTTCCACATGGATAACATAGACCCAACCACAGGAGCCATCACCACTGCCCCTCCAGGTCTGCTTTAGCAAGAAGCTGGAATTGGGAGCTGGAACCAGGACTCGAACACAAGATTCTGAAACGGGACACAGGCATCTTAGCATGTAGGCCAAGGGTAACTTTAAAAACTAGGAAAGGGACAGGCGTTGTGGTGCAGCAGGTTAAGCTGCCATTTGGGATGGCCATATCCTATACGGGAGTCCCCAGTTCAAGTCCTACTTCCTGATAATGCTCCTAGGAGGCAGCAAGTACTGGGGTACCACCAAGTACTGGGGTTCCTGTTCCCCACTTGGAAGACCTAGATGGAGTTCCTGGCTCTTCGCTTTGGCATGGCCCAGCCCTGGCTGTTGTTGACATTTGGAGAAATGGACTAGGGGATGGAAGGTCTCTCTGTCACTCTGCCTTTCAAATAAATAAATAAATCTTTAAAAACAAAATTAAAAAAAAAAAAACTAGGAAAAATGTTTCAATATATTTCTCCTGTTCCAAGAAAAGCAAACAGAAAATGCCAAGTACTTGGCCTTGAAAAATACTATAGGAACTAAAGGAAAATGTAACGTGGAATAGTATACCTCTGGACAGAATTTTTAAAATTTAATTAAACTTTCTTAGATTTTTAGTAACAAGCACAAAGGTAAAGTTTTTTTTTTTAATTTAAAACAGAAAATCATCATTAAATAATTCTTCAGATAACAATTATTATAGAGTAGGAAAATTACAGCACATAAAGGAATATCTAGCTTAAGAAAGGGAATGGAAAGCAGCTCGGTCACAATTGTAAAAATGCAATTCTATCTAGTAGGATTTCTGCTTGTGGCCAAAATAGAATAACGAGAATTTACCCTCCCATCTGAAGCAAACAAAAAGTAGGCAAACACATGAACCAGATGTGTTTCCAGGCAGCGGATATAAGGGAATCAAGGGCAGAGATAGCAGAATGACATAGTGAGCTCTAGGATGGCTCTAGCTCACTCCCTCGAAAGAGCTTCCAAGTGGCAGTGTAGGGAGGGTGGACAGAAGCAGAGCTCTGCAGACCCCAGAGTTCAACAGGCAGAACCGAGCATCCGAGGAGTTTGAGTCGGCTAGAGTTTGCAGCACAGAATTCCAGAGAAGAGAGGGGAGCCCAGACAGGAGGATACGGCATCATGCCTGTCCTTGTCATCCTTAAGCTCACGAGGTATGGCATGTAAGTCAGCATTATGTAACAAGTGGGATTTCCATTTGGGCCCCATAGTTCTTGGAGGTGGTATATAATTCCCTCAGACACCTAACAGAAGTTACCCGTCCCTCCTAGCTTTCAGTATTTAGTATCTTACTGGTGTTATTTGTTGCTCTTGTTTTTTATTATTTTGGAATCTTCTTAGATATTTTAGTGAAAAAATGGAAAATGACTAAGTCCTCACCAGATGAAGGCTTAGCAAGGAATAAGATTATATATATATGTATATAATACATATATACATATACATATATATATACATATATACATATATGTATATAATACTGTGGTTGATTTTAGATGTTTCTAGGTAAGTGGGTGTCTTCTCTTTTTTTTCATCCCAGCACTAAAGGAAATTCATGTTTTGATTTTATTACTCAGGTATCATTTGTGCCCCTGAAAGATGCTTCATGATTCACATAGTTTCTATAAAACAGTTATAAAGATAATTCTACTTAGTTGAAGATTTTTTATTTCAAATAAATTTGAAGAATTTATTTATCTTTCCTTTTACCATGGTGCTTTTAACTCCTTTTCTATTTATTTATTTTTTTAAAAAAAGTATTTATTTGAAAGAGTTACACTGAGAGAGGGAGAAATAGAGAGAGATCTTGGACCTGCTGAGTCACTCCTCAGATGGCCACAACAGCCAGCACTGAGCCAAGCCAAAGCCCACAGCCTGGAGCTTCATCCAGTCTCCCACACGGGTGGCAGGGGCCCAAGCACCTGGGCCATATGCTGCTGCTTTTCCCAACTCATTAGCGGGGAGCTAGATCGGAAGTGGAGCAGCTGGGATTCAAACTGGCACCCATATGGGATGTCAGCATCACGGGCAGTGATTTTATCTGCTATGCCAAAATGCTGGCCCCTCTATTTTTTTTTTAATGGTCACCAATAACTAGGGCTAGACCAGGCTGAAGCCAGGAGCCTGGAACACCATCTGGGTCTTCCACATGTGTAATAGGAGTCCAAGTCAGTGGTCCATCTTCACTGCTTTGCCAGGAATGTTAGCAGGAAGCTGGATCAGAAGAGGAGCAGCCAGGACTCAAACTGGCACTCGGATATGGGATGCTGGTATCACAGGCAGCAGCTTAACCCACTGTGCCACCATGCCAGCCCCTCCTTTTCCATCTCAATATTGCTTCTTTAGACTTTTACTCAGTGACACTGATTTATAAAGTGAAAAAAAAAATGTAATGAGAGGTATCATATCCAAAGTGTACACTTTAATGGATAGCCTTAATCATTCAATTCCACACTACTATGATACAGTGGCTCATAATCCTGGGACTGCATTAGTGTGGAAGAAGGGACAGGGTCCAGACATGGTGGGCTGGGCAATCAGAGGTGGTGGCAGCCCAGGGTGGGGCAGGGGCCAGGACAGCTGACTGGTTACACCCACAGAGAATAACCACACAAATCAATCCATTAAGGGAAACAGGAGCCAGGGTTCTCACTTATGAAGACAGGATAACTAATACAGAAGGGGAGAAAACTGGAAATAACTTTGTGGTATCAGATTGGAATTGGAGGTATTGAAGTGACTCATGGATTTTAAGAAAAATAGGTAGGCTGGGGGCTGGGACTGTGGCACAATGGGTTTAAAGCCCAGGTCTGCAGCGCCGGCATTCCACACGAGCACTGGTTTGAGTCCTGGTTGCTCCACTTCCAATCCAGCTCCCTGCTAATGCATCTTGGAAAGCATCAGAGGATGGTCCAGGTCCTTGGACCCCTGCACCCATGTGGGAGGACTGGAGGAAGCTCCTGGCTCCTGCCTTTGGATCGGCTCAGCTCCAACCATTGCGGCCATTTGGGGAGTGAACCAGCAACCAGCGGATGGAAGAGCTCTCTCTCTTTCTCTGTGTCTCTACCTCTCTCTGTAACTCTGTCTTTCAAATAAATAATAAAATGAATCTTAAAAAATAAGGAAAAGCAAAATAGGTAGGCAGATAAATATAGATATAAATGTGTGTGTGCACCTACACACACACACACACACATACACACTCCCTAGGTCACCCAATGACACCCAGTAATAATCAGCACTATGTCTTGAGTCCTGAAAAATGTTCCCCCCTAAAAGGAACCAGAGAGCAGAGATCTTTGGAGAAATGTCTGATTCCAGGACAGGGCAGAGACAGGATAGGATGAACCTGGAGAATCTGGGTGTGTGAGAAAGTGAGAACTTAACAAGCGTTCAAAACCCAGGAAGGGCATGTCAAAGGTCAACAAGGCTGACTTTAGGCACCAGCTACACCTGGACAATCTGAGTTTCAAAATCAACAATTAAGTCGCTGAAGGAAAATAAGAAACCCCTAGTCCTTACTACAGTGAGCAATGAGTTTGATGAAAGAGTGGCTATTGCATAGCTTAAAGTGCCTATCTGAGGACATTTGCTAATTACAAAGGAAAAGATAGTCTCATGGTGGAGAGGGCTAGAAGACTCTTCTTAATCAGTTATAACAGTGAACAGCACCAGGAATAGGACAAAGCAAAACTGAATGCCCCAGACAGGTGCACAGCATCACCCCTGGGGTATTTCTGCCCAAGACCCATGATCTGAACTTGATCATGAGAAAACAGCAGACAGGCCAACACTGAGAGACATTCTACCAGCTGACTTCAAAAAAGCCGATTCTAATTTTCAAAAAAAAAAAAAAAAAGTCAAGGTCATAAACACCAAGGTAAGAATGAAGAGGTGTTCCAAACAGAAGGGAATAAAAAGACAAGAATTAAATGCAATAATGATTCTGAATTGGACATCCTTTTGCAACAGAAGGCATTCTTAAGACAATTGACAAAACTAGAATTGGGTCTAAGAATTAGATGGCAGTGAAAGTATGAAATGTCAGTTTCCTGGTTTTTGATGATGGTGTTTTACTTGTAAGAGATACCGTTCTTGTTTATAACAAACCATCCCTAAGTACACAGGGGTGAAAGGGCATCGGGTCATCCACCTACTCCCAATTGTTTCAGGGAACTGACAGCTCTCATCCTCCGATTGCAAGCTGTACATCTAGGGGCAAATGATTTCACCTCTCTGCCTCGGTTTCCTCGTCTCTCTAATTGGTATAGTGAGAATATCTGTTTCTTAGCATTGCTATGAGATTAAAAGACATTGAAAGCAAAGTGCTTATTTCATGCTCAGTAAAAAAAAAAAAAAGGCTATTTTTGAGTGCCTGTATGTATCAATTACAATTATGGAATACAGTTGTAATTATACAGAAATACTTGCGAGCAGAACTGTTTTGGATTTCAGATTTTCACAGATTGAAGAATATTTGAATATACATAATGAGATATCTTCTACAAGAGACTCAAACCTAAACACAAAATTCATTTATGTTTCATTTGCAATTTCTTATAGCCTAAAGGAAGTTTTAAATCTATTTTTAAATGTTTTATTTATTTATTGGAGAGGAAGAAAGAGGGAGAAATAGACAGGAAGGGAGAGCTTGCATCCACTGATTCACCTCCAAATGCCCACAACTTCTGCCTCTCCAACACCGAGCTTGGTACTTCTAGGGTGGGGTGTTTGCTACAGCAGTTAAGACACAGCCTGGGAAGTCTGCATCTGATATCAGAGTGCCTGGTTCGAAACCAGGAGCTGGGAATGCAGTCCAGGTGTCCCATGAGGGTGGCAGGAACCTAAATACGTGAGCCATCACCACTGCCTCCCAGGGTCTGCATTGGTGTCAGGAGCTGGAGCCAAGAATCAAACCCAGCCACCCCACTGTGCGATGTGGGCATCTTAACCGCTGGGCAAAATGCTTACTCCTGAAGGTGATTTTATACAGTATATTTTAATACTTTTTATTTCAGAATAGTTTCACATTTGTGGGGAGCAGCCCGGACTGGACTGAGTTACTGGAATTAAGACTTATTCTATGCATCTGCTCTCCCACAATATGGCGCTGGGAGAGAAGTAAACAGCTTCCGCACAGCTGCCTCCAGTTCAACCAATAAACTGTAGGACTTGCTACTGATTGGAGGAGAGCAGCGTACTCGGCGTGTGGGCAGCCGAGTTGGGATTGGCAGAGGAGGACTATAAAGGAGGAGAGAGACGGCATGCACCGGGAACATCTAAGGGGAACATCTAAGGGGAACACCTGTGCAGCCCCCAGAGAGCCGGCCGGCGGTGTGCCACTCCCCTGCAGAAGTGGGGAATGTGGCCAGGGGGAACCGCCCTTCCACGGAGGTGGAAGGGTTAGTAGCCAACCCAGGAAGAACCAGCAGCAAACCCGGGAAGGGCCGAGCAGACGAAAGAACAGCGCAGGGTCCTGTGTCGTTCCTCCACGAAAACGGGGAGCGACATAATGGTGCCGTGACTCGGATATGAAGCCTAGGCAGGGCTTAGTGTCGTTCCTCCACGAAGAGGGGGAGCGACATAATGGTGCCGTGACTCGGATAGGAAACCTAGGAGGGAAGAAGTGGAAAATACCGGAGAGAGAGACTAGCAAACAGCCTAGGGAAAAGCTGGACGGAAAAGGTGCCGGAAGAAGCTATTGAAAGCCTAGGCATAGACTCAGATACGGACTACGGGGGGAAGCTGGGAGAAATCTCTAAGGTTGAAAGCGAAAGTGAAAGCTAGAACAAACAGACTCGGATGCGGACTGTGGGGAGAGGCCAGGAGAAATGAGGGAGGAGTATTGTTGGAGGAAAGCTTGGGGAAACATACCGGGTAGAGAAAAATGTTAGGGAAATTGAAGCCGCGGGGGGCAGGCCGAGGCGGAAACGAAAGCCACTTTGGGATTCTCAAGTTAGCCCGGGAATAGGGGGCAAAAAGTTGAAACCAGAAGCTGAAACGTAAGCCAGATTGGGATCCGTCTGATTAGCCCGGGGAGCAAAGGACGGGAAGCCAAACCGTGGGGCGCAGACGTAAGCTGGGTTGAATTCGCCAGGCTAGCCCGGGGAACTTGGATTGAATGCTAGTGGTGGAGACGCAAGCTACGCTGTGTGACTCGCGGAAGCCGCCGCATGCAGAGAGAGCACGGGGCGTGAATAGATAGGGAACGCGGGGCTGGCGCGAGGCCGTGGTTCAGACGCGAAAGGGCTAGTGCGTAACCGCGGAGTGTGCGCGCAAAGCCGAGCCGCGCAGATGAGAGAGGCGCGCGGGCTGAAGCGGCTCAGAGCCGGCGAGGCGCCGAGAAGCAGCCTCGGGGCGGAGCCTGCCGGCAGGGCGGGCACCAGAAAGCCACAGGGATAAGAGAAACAGAAGTTTAGAAGTAAAATGAAAGAAATAGGAATGTTGGCAGACAGAAGTAAAATGGGAGAAATAGGAATGCCCGGAGATAGAGAAATAGAGAAATAGAAAGGCCTCCCCTCAACAAGGCAATGAGAAAGCTTGGATTCGGTCTGCCTGATTAAGTGAGGCGATGAGCACCTGCGGGCGGCTAGCAGCTTATGCGCCGCAGGTCACCGAAGACAGGCACGAATTAACATCAGTAAGGCCTCCCCACAATACAACAATTAGGAGGCTTGGATTCGGTCTGCCTGATTAAGGCGGTAAGCGCCAGCAGGCGGCTCGACCAAAGTATGAGCCGCAGGTCACCGAACACAGGCACGCATCAGCGCCTAAAAACCTCCTCACAACATGGCGAAGAGAGGACCCGGATTCGGTTTGCCTGATTGATAGGACTTGTAAGAACCTGTGGCAACTCTAGCAAGTAGAGCAGAGTGTGTGCCGCGGGACACCGGAGACAGGCGCATATCAACGCCAAAAAATAAAAAGAAAGGGGGATCTGTGGGGAGCAGCCCGGACTGGACTGAGTTACTGGAATTAAGACTTATTCTATGCATCTGCTCTCCCACAATATGGCGCTGGGAGAGAAGTAAACAGCTTCCGCACAGCTGCCTCCAGTTCAACCAATAAACTGTAGGACTTGCTACTGATTGGAGGAGAGCAGCGTACTCGGCGTGTGAGCAGCCGAGTTGGGATTGGCAGAGGAGGACTATAAAGGAGGAGAGAGACGGCATGCACCGGGAACATCTAAGGGGAACATCTAAGGGGAACACCTGTGCAGCCCCCAGAGAGCCGGCCGGCGGTGTGCCGCTCCCCTGCGGAAGTGGGGAATGTGGCCAGGGGGAACCGCCCTTCCACGGAGGTGGAAGGGTTAGTAGCCAACCCGGGAAGAACCAGCAGCAAACCCGGGAAGGGCCGAGCAGACAGAAGAACAGCGCAGGGTCCTGTGTCGTTCCTCCACGAAAACGGGGAGCGACATAATGGTGCCGTGACTCGGATATGAAGCCTAGGCAGGGCTTAGTGTCGTTCCTCCACGAAGAGGGGGAGCGACAACATTAACAAAATAAAAAGTATGAAGTAGTGCCATCAGTTCCCATACAGCCCATACCCGACTCCTCCTACTGCTACCCTCTTAGGTTAGTATGATATATCTGTCACAATCTATAAGCCACACCAGATTCTTCTATTATTAGCATCTAATATTAGTACATTTGTCACAATCAATGAACTGCACGCTGCTTCTCTTGTTCTTTATCCTATTTTTATAAGTGTGTGCCTGAAACAAAGTTACATGATCTGTGACTTTCCACCTATGGTGTCACATCAGCATTCAAAACTGTCTCAGATTTTGCAGCATTTTGAATTTTGGATTTTTGGATTAGGGATGCTTAATCTGTAGTATGACAAGTTTGCCTGCTAATGTTTATTTTCATCCTTTCTCCTGTTTTGGCCCTCTTTGGGTCTTTAGTCTTTCCTACTTTACTCTGTTCTCTCCATGGTGGTCTCCTTTCCCTATCAACTCTTGCATTTTCAACAGCAGGAGGTGATAGTCTAAGTGCTTAGGGCCCCTGGGGAGACCCAGTTGGAGTTCCAGTCTCCTGGCTTCAGTCTGGCCCATTCCTGACCATTGTGAGCATTTAGAGTGGACCAGCAGATGGAAGATTCTCATTCTTTCCCTCTCTCTCTCTTTCTCTCTCTCTCTCTCTCCTCTCTTTCTCCCTTCCCCTTCTGCTTTTCCAATAAATAAATAAAATATTTTTAAAAAGAAGCTTCATATCCCAAAAAAGCACTGAGTTTGGACTCAGATGGCTTGAGTTATAGTCCGTGCAGGATAATAGCTCCACCAACAGACACAATTGGTGTGAAACGTAAATGAACAGAAAACATAAAAAAAAAAACCTTATCTTTATAGATTGCAAAATATTTTCATTAAAATAGAAATTCACGATTCACTTTGAATTATTGAATTTGAATTAGTCTATATTAGTAAATATGTAAGCTAAAACACAAGACTCTCTTCCTTTTAACTCTCTGTGAAATAGAACATGAAAACCTTCAAAAATAATTCATATGCATAACTAAAATCATCTTTCCAAACACTTGAATGCTAAGGGCATGTCTGTGTACATGTATGTAAAACTGGCACTTTAATACTATTAATTATTAAAGTTTACTTCCCATAAAATTCCTAGTAAATATGACAACTTATAAAAAAAGTAAACAGTGAGGGGCCAGCACCGTGGCTCACTTGGTTACTCCTCCGCCTGCGGCACCAGCATCCCATATGGACACCAGTTCTAGTCCCAGCTGCTCTGCTTCCGATCCCGCTCTTTGCAGTGCCCTGGGAAAGCAGTAGAAGATGGCCCAAGTCTTTGGGCCCCTGCACCCGCGTGGGAGACCCGGAGGAAGCACCTGGCTCCTGGCTTCGGATTGGCCCAGCTCTGTACGTTGTGGCCATCTGAGGAGTGAACCAACAGAAGAAAGACCTTTCTCTCTGTCTCTCCCTCTCACTGTCTGTAACTCTATCCCTCAAATAAATAAATAAAATCTTTAAAAAAAAAAAGTAAACAGTGAAAACTGCTGAACTAAAGGATCTTGTTTTAATTTTCTAACACTATGATTCCACTATTTCCAAAAATCAGTTTTACCTGTTTTATCTGTAAGTTGAGGTGGAAGAGGGGGGAGTGCGCATGTGCACACACATGTATATCTGTTTTGTTTTATTGTTGTTTTATGGGGTGCAGGGAAACAAAAAGATTCAGAAGACAGAAAGCAATCCCATAAATTCAAACTCGGATGCACTTAATTTGGATTGGGGTGTAAAATTCTGCAAACTCTTCAAGGAGAGCTATCAGAGTGATGTAACAATCTCCTTTAAGCAGATGGTATTTCATTTCCAACCTGCAGTGCCGGCATCCCATATGGGTGCCGGGTTCTAGTCCTGATTGCTCCTCTTCCAGTCCAGCTCTCTGTTGCGGCCCGGGAGGACAGTGGAGGATGGCCCAGGTGCTTGGGCCCCTGTACCCGCATGGGAGACCAGGAAGAAGCACCTGGCTCCTGGCTTCGGATTAGAGTAGCACTGGCCATAGTGGCCATTTGGGGAATGAACCAACAGAAGGAAGACCTTTCTCAGTGTCTCTCTCTCTCACTGTCTATGACTCTACCTGTCAAAAAAAAAAAAAAGCCAGTTCATTTGGATGTCTCATGCATATAAAACATAATGATTCTTTAGTCAAGGACATTTTAAAAATATGTATCAATTTCATTTCTAAGTATAAATCCTCAAAAAAAAAAAAAAAAAAAGAGGCCACAGGTTTTGCAAGGAACTACAGCAGGAATTCTTGTCAATTTTATGCTAACTGAATTTTTTTCTCTGAAACGTGTCTGATTATAGGCAATCGGCTCAAGGATTGGTGTCTTCACACAAAGTGTAACTAACATGGGACTGTCAGTTACCATTTCCTTCCTGTACGGATGGGAGATGACACTCCTGACTTTAAGTATTGCTCCAGTACTAGCTGTGACGGGAATGATTGAAACAGCCGCGATGACTGGCTTTGCCAACAAGGATAAGCAAGAACTGAAACGTGCTGGGAAGGTAACATGAAGACCCTATTAACCATAACCGTTTAAGAGAGAAGTTCATCAGAGTTCTTGTGTTTATGAAATGTTAACTTCATCTCCACAAAGTGGCACAGGTACACACACATACACACACAGAGACCAGTGTGGGATACAGGTAGGTATGTTGTAGCAATAGGGTTTGTGATTTAGAATGCAAGTTCTGGAATAAACCTGTCTGAGTTAGGATCCAGATTCTATCACTAACAAATGTGTGAAATGAGCAAGTTAGGTCAACCTTTTAGACTTCTGCTTTCACACCTGTAAACTGGGGGTAGTGATAATAGTATCCACTTACAGTTTTGTGTGTTAGACAAAACATTTAGCACTGTTAGATCCAGAATGCTCAGAACAGTGTCTGGAAGACAGTGCACACTTAATAACGTCAGCCATCATTCCTGCTACTCTATAACAGCAGGGCTTTCAATCATCATGATGCTCTAATTCTCTGTTCATTGAATAGTTACACTTTCTCTTTTTTATGATTTATTATTTATTTGAATGTCAGAGTTACACAGAGAGAGGAGAGGCAGAGAGAGAGAGAGGTCTTCCATCCGCTGGTTCACTCCCCAATTGGCCGTAACGGCCAGAGCTGCGCCAATCCGAAGCCAGGATCCAGGAGCTTCTTCCGGGTCTCACACACGGGTGCAGGGGCCCAAGGCCATGGGTTATCTTCTACTGCTTTCCCAGGCCATAGCAGAGAGCTGGATAGGAAGTGGAGCAGCCTGGACATGAACCAGCGCCCATAAGATGCCAGCACTGCAGGCGGGGGCTTTACCTGCTACGCCACAGCGCCAGCCCTGAATAGTTACATGTTCTTTTTTTTTTTTTAACTTTTATTTAATAAATATAAATTTCCGAAGTACAGCTTTTGGATTACAGTGGCTTCCCCCGCCCATAACTTCCCTCCCACCCGCAACCCTCCCATCTCCCGCTCCCTCTCCCAGTCCATTCAAGTAGTTACATTTTCGTGAGCAGTTTTTGTTTTGTGTTTTACTTTTCAAAATGAACAGGAAATTCAACAATTCTTGAATATAAGGCAACACCCTGATATTGATAGCATATAAGACAAGATTTTCGAGACAAGGACCATTTTTATACTAAACAACTGACTGAATTATTTAGAAAGCTCTTTGGCCCCTCTTCCAGGCCAGCTCTCTGCTGTGGCCCGGGAGGGCAGTGGAGGATGGCCCAAGTGCTTGGGCCCTGCACCCCATGGGAGGCCAGGAGAAGCACCTGGCTCCTGCCTTCGGATCAGCACGGTGCGCTGGCTGCAGCGCACCAGCCATGGCGGCCATTGGAGGGTGAACCAACGGCAAAGGGAAGACCTTTCTCTCTGTCTCCCTCTCTCACTGTCCACTCTGCCTGTCAAAAAAAAAAAAAAAAAAAAAAAAAAAAAAAAAAAAAAAAGCTCTTTGGCATATTCAAGCTTCTCAGCATCAACAATATGCACAGAAATAAGCATTGGAGATTCAGGGAGACTCGGAAGAGACATCGAGTCTACTCTCCCCCAGGGGCAGGCAGTCCATTCGCTTCCTAGGGCCCATCCTGTCTAGGCTTTGTTGGTAGACAGTTCTGCTCTGTTATGTTCTGTTCATTTTGTTCCTGGTAGCCTTCTGTCCTGCTCTCCTTGGCTTTCACTTTTTTTTTTTTTTTTTTTTTTTTTTTTTGACAGGCAAAGTGGACAGTGAGAGAGAGGAGAGAAACAGAGAGAAAGGTCTTCCTTTTTGCCGTTGGTTCACCCTCCAATGGCCGCCGCAGCCGGCGCACTGCGCTGATCTGAAGGCAGGAGCCAGGTGCTTCTCCTGGTTTCCCATGGGGTGCAGGACCCAAGCACTTGGGCCATCCTCCACTGCACTCCCGGGCCATAGCAGAGAGCTGGCCTGGAAGAGGGGCAACCGGGACAGAATCCGGCGCCCCAACTGGGACTAGAACCCTGTGTGCCGGCGCTGTAAGGCAGAGGATTAGCCTATTGAGCCACAGCGCCGGCCGGCTTTCACTTTTAATAGAGATCCAAAACCTGTTTTTCACGACAGGCTTTCAGAAGCTGAATCGTGTCCACACTCAGTCTTCTCAAGGCCACGCTTCCCAGGCCCTTCAGCTGCCCCTCGCATGATAGGGCTTCAAAGAACTTGACCTCACCGGGGAGCATCCCCTGAACAGGAAAAATGATTTTAATACTACTTTTGGTCTTCTCGCCATAATCTGGTTTGACTGGACCCATGGAACATTTGCTGCTTCTGTACAGACCCAGCTACTTAGCAGGTGCTTGCCTCAAAGATAGTAAGCAGCTGCTTAGCTCTTCTTGTGTAAGCGAAAAACTGTGATAATGTACAGGTTTTAAATTAAGGGGACACAACGACTTATATGCATCCAGTTTTAGTTATGTCCTGAGCTTTAGTTGTAAATATCCTCTTAGACTTTTCCTTTTTGTATCACTGCGATAACCCCAACTCTGTTCAATCAGGAACTCTAATCAAACAGACAATCTTGCCCTCTTCCTCCAGCTTCTAATAACTCAGTTAACCAAACACCCCAATTTCCAGCATAGACCAACAAAATATACTGGTCCTTTTTTAGTTGCAGGTGTAAATTTGGAAAAATCATCAAATGTTTTATTGTTTCAGACTTAAAGCGGCTGTATTCGTCTTCTCTTAAAAAAAAAAGAAAGAAAAAGAAAAAGGAAAAACTATTTTCTAAGGTCCTGTAATGACATTAGTCTTTCTCCTTGCATACTACAGACTATGTTAAAAATAGGTTTTTTTTTTTCAAAGTTCATGCTGAAATTAGTAAGAACTTGAAACAATTAACATCAAAATTGGGAGCAGAAGTCAGGTATTCTGACCACTGTCTAGAAATCTGGTTCTCTCCTGCACCTCCAATTCTCCTTCAGATAACTCTGATGTCCACCTAGCTCTCTTCGTCCCAGATCTGCGCTGCCACTCTGGGAGCAGAAATGTGGGAACAGGAAGTTTTGCTTTCAAGCCAACATGTATTCACATGTCTGGGAAATTCTTCTCAGCCAGAAACTCCTCTATTTTGGATCTCATGTAAAGACACATTCCTTTTAAAAACTACATACATACAAAGCGCATTCATCATATTTGAGTTAAATATCTTTTTAAGTTCACGGACATCAAAATGAAGAAATGGCTTGATCTGATAAAGAATGTTATAGTGACATTACTTTTCCAGAATGTTCCTGAATCCTCTTTGGTTACTGCTTGCATTTATGAACTAAAATAAAATAATTACCTATTTGATTCTCTCTGCTTTGATTTGAATTGTTTTATAAATTCTAAGAAGCTATTTTACATAAGAACACAGACTCCCTTATGTGTGATGGCTGGGCTTGTGGAACCAGTTTACTTTTAAATTCAGTAAAGACTTATAGGGAGCTAAACCAAGATCAGCAGACTAAATCTTTTCAAAAGGAATTTTCCTTGAGCCTCTAACCTGAAGGATCATTTTTCTATTTCTTTGGGGATAGGAGGACAGTGGGGAGGAACGAGGGAGGGAAGAAGCTAAGAGCTAAAACTATTTGTCAACTAAACGTATTAACTTGATATATTTAATTGTTGATGTTCCTAAGTGACTGGAATTGACAAGGAGGAAAAGTTGAAAGATTCCTAATGTTACTTCTGCATTTTATTATCCTGTTTTATAAGATAGCAACGGAAGCGGTGGAGAACATACGTACTATCATGTCATTGACAAGAGAGAAAGCCTTTGAACAAATGTATGAGGAGACGCTTCTCACTCAACACAGGTGACTGTAGCACCCTTCTGTCCCCAAAAGCTGGATTTTGCCCTGAATGACTCCAGTGGTGGACCAGCCCGCCCATGGGGAAACTAGAGAAGGAACAGGGGCATGCACAATTAGAACAACGTTAGGCTCCACCTCACGTGGACTGCCTCTCACTAAGGGTGCACGTTTTTCTTAGCTTCCTGAAGGAAGATAGCAGAAGTAGCATATTAAAGAAAGAAAACAAGATCCTTTGACTATTTACATTTAATACCTAAGTCATTTACATTTTAGAGCAAACGCAGGCACAGAAAAATGTGCCCATTGCTTTTTATTGTCGGTTGCTCTTCCTTGTAACATTGGCTTAAGGATCCTCTTTCTAAGACTTATCACAGAGACAGCCTTGTGTTCTTCAGCACACATGCTTGTGGTTGGCACCACTCTTTTATTTCCACTATTGTTATTTTTTTTTTAAGATTTATTTATTCATTTGAAAGGCAGAATTACAGAGAGGCAGAGGCAGAGGCAGAGAGAGAGAGGTCTTCCATCCGCTGATTCACTCCCCAAATGGCTACAACAGCTGGAGCTGCGCCAATCCAAAGCCAGGAGCCAGGAGCTTCTTCTGGGTCTCCCACGTGGGTGCAGAGGCCCAAGGACTTGGGCCATCTTCCACTGCTTTCCCAGGCCACAGCAGAGAGCTGGATCGGAACTGGATCAGCTGGAAGGAACTCAAACCGCACCCATATGGGATGCTGGCACCGCAGGCAGTAGCTTTACCCACTAAGCCACAGCCAGCCCCTTATTTCTACTATCCTATTAATGAAGATTATGACAGAGAATCAGAGAATATTGTTATATTCCTATAAACCAAATTTCTTCCATTCTTACATCAGCTAAACTTTCCCAGACTCGTGCATTCATTAGAAATCACACAGAGGCAATTTTGCTACCCTGAACAATAGCTTACACATAGCTAATAGAAAATCATTATATCACCTATCTTCTCTATAATACTTCTCAGTAGTAAAATCAAAATCATATTCTCTTTAATCACCCCAAAAATATATTTCCACCGAACTGTAACAGTTGAAAATGCTCTATATTCTTTACATTTATTGAATTGTCCTTACTCAAATTCATTTGGGAAATTATATGCATTTCAGAAACACCCTGAAGAAGGCACAGATCATAGGGAGCTGCTACGCATTCAGCCACGCCTTTGTATACTTTGCCTATGCCGCAGGGTTTCGATTTGGAGCCTATCTAATCCAAGTTGGACAAATGACCCCAGAGGGCATGTTCATGTAAGTTGTGCGTGTGGATCATTACTTATCAACAAGGAAGATTTCTAGTTTGCAGTGGGTTATCATTTCAATCACAGAGGTGGGAAAGCCATGCTTAGTAAATTAGAAAGTATGTGTTTTTTTTATTTTTTATTTTATTTCTAACTAAAATAATAATTGTATACATTATATATTTATGGGGTTTGATAATAATGTTTTTGATGCTATTTTTAAGATTTATTTATTTATTGAAAAGGCAGAGGAACCAAGAGGCTGGGGAGAGTGTGCCAGCCACTAGTTCCCTCCCTAAATGGCACGAGAGCCTGGACTTTTCCAGGCTGAAACCAGGAGCCAGCACTCAAATCTGGTCTCTGAAGTGGGTGGCAGGGCCCACGTATTTGTGGCATCTTCTACTGCTTTCCCAGGTGCATTAGCAGGGAGCTGGATTGGAAGCAGGGCAGCTGGGACTCCAGCCAGCACTCCAATATGGGATGCCGGCCTGGCAAGCGGCAGCTTAACCCACTGCACCACAATGCCGGTCCCAAGATGTAAAGTTTTTAGGAGTTTACGTTACAGAAGGACTAAATCAAACTAAGCATTTTAGCTATTGTTATTTAATATTTATAAGAAGTACAGCACAGCAGATAAAATATTGATACTGATATAGTAACAGTATTCATTTTTTAAAGATTTATTTATTTTATTTCAAAGTCAGAGTTACACACAGAGAGAGGAGAGGCAGAGAGAGAGAGAGAGAGAGAGAGAGGTCTTCCATCCGATGGTTCACTCCCCAATTGGCTGCAACGACTGGAGCTGCGCCGATCCGAAGCCAGGAGCCAAGAGGTTCTTCCAGGTTTCCCACATGGGTGCAGGGGCCCAAGGAGTTGCACCATCTTCTACTGCTTTCCCAGGCCATAGGAGAGAGCTGGATCAGTAGTGAAGCAGCCAGGACTAGAACCAGTGCCCATATGGGATGCCAGCGCTTCAGACCAGGGGGTTAACCCGCTGTGCCACAGCACTGGCCCCAGTAACAGTAGTCTTAGTTAAACTCCCAAATGAATTGCTCCCTGCTCTGATTTACCAGAATGTGGGAATGTGGGTTCAAAACATGCCTTCTTGTCCTACATTCCTTATGGAATTTGTGAAACATCATGTAATACCCAGTATGGAGTGTACATTAAAAATGACTGTGAATCAGTAAGATTGAGTTCTTTGATAATAAATAGTCCAGAGAGAAACACATATGAGTGTTTTCCTTCTAAAAGTCAGTTAGGATGGATCATAGTATCTTAAATAGGCTGTTTCTTCCTGAAGCAGTGGATTGGATCCTGTATTTTGAAATTCTGTTCACGTAGTTATGGATTTCTTTACTTTAGTGGAACATCTAAATGCAGCTGTTGAAACTAGGAAAACTAGTTTTGAGTGCTAACTCCAAGCTTCCTAAGCCTATAATGCTATAAATGTTGCTCATCTATATCATACATGTCACTGCTAAATACTCAGAGTTAGGGAAACTCAAAATATTTGATTCAAAAAAGGTCATTATCTTTATCAAGTCCACCAAAAATATGCACATAGAAGCAAGGTTCAGCCTCTTCTTCATAATGGCTTGAAGATTACACCTGTTTCAAGGACACTGCCACTTAGCACACACACAGTTGAACTCCTCTTTGGCTTTTGCCTATCGGGTTCCAGAACATTCCTTTGACTATTTCTTTGACACACTCACATTTGTACCTTAAGGAAAGAGCCAAAAGTCATTGAAGCCAAATGATTTCAGAATAACTTGCAATAATTTTTAGTTTCTCTTCATATGAAAATGTATGCATTCATTCATTAAGCACTGAGACTCCAGCAAGTTTCCCTGCTAGACACTGAGGGGAAAACAGTCCATAGTGCATCCTACCTGATTGTGAGGTGAGAATCGGCAGGAAGCAGCCCTTAGCGATTTCCTGGTAGCAGATTTCCTTATATGAAATGCTTGCATTTAAATTTTCAAAAAGGGCCGGCGCCGTGGCTCAATAGGCTAATCCTCCACCTTGCGGCGCCGGCACACCGGGTTCTAGTCCCGATCAGGGCGCCGGATTCTGTCCCGGTTGCCCCTCTTCCAGGCCAGCTCTCTGCTATGGCCAGGGAGTGCAGTGGAGGATGGCCCAGGTGCTTGGGCCCTGCACCCCATGGGAGACCAGGAAAAGCACCTGGATCCTGGCTCCTGCCATCGGATCAGCGCGGTGCGCCGGCTGCAGCGGCGGCCATTGGAGGGTGAACCAACGGCAAAAGGAAGACCTTTCTCTCTGTCTCTCTATCTCACTGTCCACTCTGCCTGTCAAAAAAAAAAATAAATAAATAAATAAATAAATTTTCAAAAAGGGGAGAGCATTTGTCCTAGAGGTTAAGACATCATTAAGTCACCCACATCTGAAGTCAGTGTGCCTGGGTTGGATGCCTGCCTCCATCTGACTCCACATTCCTGTTATGGGACAGCTGTGATGGCTCAAATAGTTGGGCTTCTGTCACTCATGTGAGAGATTTGAACTGAGTTCTCAGCTGATGGCTTCGGCCCCCGGATTAAGCTCTAGTTGTACCAGGCATTTGGGGAGTGAATCAATGGATGGAGGCTCTCTCTCTTCCTGTCTATCTCTCCCTCTCTGTCATCTACCTCTCAAACAAATAAATACTTCTTTAAATATTTACTGATTTATTTTCAGCTACTTGAAAAGTGAAACAACAGGGAGAGAGACAGAGATAAACACAGAAAGAGAGGCAGCGTGTGAAAGAGATCTTCCCTCCACGGGTTCACTTTCTGAATGGCTGCCAACAGCCCTGCGGAAACTAAAGCCTTTTCGCCCAAGATCCTAAGCCATCATCTACCGCCTCCCATGATGCATTTGCAGGAAGCTGGATCTGAAGCAGAGCAGCCTAGACTCCAACTAGGCAGTGGCTTAACCAGCTGCAAATGTCCACCACCAATTTTTTTTAATACAAAAATAAAATTTCAAAGAAAATGCAGATTCGCCATTCTACTGTTCTAAAACAGCACACAGCGTTGCCTGTTTGTACCTCTACAGACCACAATTTTGACATTTACCCTTGGGCTTCATCGTGATTTCAAAAAACTAATTAGTCATACAGATTAACAAGAAACAAAACCCAAATCCTATAAACTAATGTATTTAGTTTACAGGACCCCCGTTAAAGCCCATTTACCCCTGGCTCTCATGGAACGCAGGTATTCCCAAGCCTAGAAGTTAGTTGCATTCCAAAGGCTTGTTTGCAAGCCAATTGCTTGAAACTTCAAACATTTTTTCCATGTTTCTGTGAACTTTGAGGCCTTCTTAAATTCCCAAGGCTCCATTCCTTCAGTATAATTGGTCTTGGGTATTAGTAGAAAGCAAATCAATTAAACACATTCAGACAAATGTCAAATTTCTTGTAGAAAATCACAACTCTCACTGAAGAGTTTTCATCTCTTTCCCATCAATTTCTCCGTCACTGCCCTCACTCTTGCTTTACAATAACCTGTCTTAAAAAGTGAAAGCCATCTCTCCTGGACCACAAGACCTCCTTTGCTCACTTCCAGTGTCTCTGCTTTCCATAACAGCAAAACCAATGCCAAAGTACTGTCTGTTCTTTTTCTCCACACTTTCTCCTCTCCAACATCTCTCTAAACTCAGCCCAATCAAGTCTTAGTCCCCACCACACCATAATAAAAGCTCATTATCAAGGTCAACAGAGACATCTAACCCATCCACCCACACTTGGGCATCCACTTCTCCAATTCCCTGTAACTTGACTGTAGCATTTGACCACTAGACACCTCCTTTCTGAACATTTCTTCTCCAGGTTTCTCTTTTTCTCCTTAAACATTGGTTCCTCCTCTGCTTCTTTTAGAGGCTCTGATTTTGCTGCAGGACAACCATGTTGGAGGGTTTTTGAGCACTCAGATCTTTGTACGCTCTCACTGGTGACCTCATCCAATCTGGTGATGTTAAATACCCCCTGTGACCTGATAACTCCCCTCTGGGTATTTCCAACTCCGACTCTGCCCTCAACATCAGTCTTACACAACTACCAACTAGACACACACACACACACCCGCCAGTGTATCTGATAATATCTTACTGCATCCAACACACAAGTCAAGCTTCTTCCCTGCCAAGGTTCTCCTTCCCACTTAAATTAATTACTCCATGTACCCCATCCCTGCAGGTGCTCAGCCCCACAATTTGGATTCATCTTTGTTGCTTCTTCTGCCCTCACCCACTACGTAGAGCACCAACTCCTGACAGCCCAGATTCCAAAATACTTCTTCACCCTCTCCACCCACGTTACCCTCATCCAGGCCTCTGCCTCCCTGGACTGGATCCAGGCAACAGCATTCTCCCTGTGTCCACTCTCACCTTCCCTCAATCCATTCTCCCCAGAGCAGCCAGGCTGATCATTTAAAGCACAAATATCATTCTATCGGCTTAAAGACTGTGATGACTTCTGATTGAAATTTGAATAAAGCCAAGTTCTTTACTAGGCCGTGAAACCCCTCCACGATGATGCTTCTTGCTGCCTTTCCAACTTCCTCTACCAGTCTCCTTTTGAATGGTGCCTCAGCCCCACACTTGCTGCTTCTGTCCCCGAAGCTCTCATTTCAGCATCTCCACACTCGCTCTTCCCTCTGCCTAGGATGACTGTCTCCTAGCTCTTGACTGGGCTGCCTCTTTCTCACTGTCCAGGCTTCCACTCCTACGTCCACTGTGCAGAGGCCCCTTCACTCATGTCCCCAGAAAGCCCCCATCCCTCCATTCTCATCCCTCTCTTCCATGGTATCATATTTTATTTCATTTGAAGCACATACCACGACATGAAATGATAATTTTTGTCTCTGGAATTATGGAGTGCATAAACCATAAGCTTTTTGGTTTCTATAATTATTGAGTCCATAGACTTAGGTCAGATCCTAAACTAGCTTGTTCACTGATGTTCCCCTAAAGCCAAAAAAAAAAGAAAAAAAGAAAAAAGAAATAAAACAGAAGGTTGGCCCAAAATAGGCACGCAATATAGATAGATAGATAGATAGATAGATAGATAGATAGATTTATTTGAAAGTCAGAGTTACACAGAGAGAGGAGAGGCAGAGAGTATTCCATCTTCTGGTTCACTCCCCAGATGGCCACAATGGCCAGAGCTGTGCCAATCTGAAGTCAGGAGCCGGGAGCTTCTTCCGGGTCTCCCACGTGGGTGCAGGGGCCATCTGCTACTGCTTTCCCAGGCCATGGCAGAGAGCTGGATTGGAAGAGGAGCAGCCAGGACTAGAACCGGCGCCCATATGGGATGCCGGTGCTTCAGCCCAGGGCATTAACCCACTGCGCCACAGCGCCAGCCCCAGTAAATATATATTGAATGAATGAGTGGGGAGAAAAAAAGAGGGAAACTTGAAATGCTGCATAATTGGGCAGTCCAGTTATGCCTAGGAGTGTGTTTCCTGGGCCAGCTTCACACTGCTTCTGTTTTTCATAGATGGTTAAATTTTCCTTCTCTCTACACCCATACATCCAAAAACCGAGTGCTTAGGACTGGGCCTAAGTCAAGAAAAATCATTCAGATAAAAATACAGTTGTGGGCCGGCGCCGTGGCTCAATAGGCTAATCCTCCACCTTGCGGCGCCGGCACACCGGGTTCTAGTCCCGGTCGGGGCGCCGGATTCTGTCCCGGTTGCCCCTCTTCCAGGCCAGCTCTCTGCTATGGCCAGGGAGTGCAGTGGAGGATGGCCCAGGTGCTTGGGCCCTGCACCCCATGGGAGACCAGGAAAAAGCACCTGGCTCCTGGCTCCTGCCTTTGGATCAGCACGGTGCGCCGGCTGCAGCGGCGGCCATTGGAGGGTGAACCAACGGCAAAGGAAGACCTTTCTCTCTGTCTCTCTCTCTCACTGTCCACTCTGCCTGTCAAAAAAAAAAAAAAAATGCAGTTGTGCATTTGGGAATCCACTTCTGCATACTGAGACTTGATTATGTTAAAACGAAGCCAGGAATTCTTAACCTAGTAGGTCTCAAGTTTTCAATTATGCAAATACTTCAGTGACATTTATATCAAAGTTACCAGGGGTGGTATATTTATTGCTCAATTTAAGAATATTTTGTTTAGCCGGCGCCGCGGCTCACTAGGCTCATCCTCCGCCTTGCGGCGCCGGCACACCGGGTTCTAGTCCCGGTCGGGGCGCCGGATTCTGTCCCGGTTGCCCCTCTTCCAGGCCAGCTCTCTGCTGTGGCCAGGGAGTGCAGTGGAGGATGGCCCAAGTGCTTGGGCCCTGCACCCCATGGGAGACCAGGAGAAGTACCTGGGTCCTGCCATTGGATCAGGGCGGTGCGCCAGCCGCAGCGCGCCGGCCGCGGTGGCCATTGGAGGGTGAACCAACAGCAAAAGGAAGACTTTCCCCTCTGTCTCTCTCTCTCACTGTACACTCTGCCTGTCAAAAAAAAAAAAAAAAAAAAAAGAAGAAGAAGAATTTGTTTTGTTTTAAAGATGTATGTATTTGAAAGGCAGAGTTTCAGAGAGAGAGGGAGGGAGCGACAGAGATCTTCAGCTGGTTCACTTCTCAAATGGCCGCAATATCTGGAGCTGGGCCAGTCCAAAGTCAGGAGCCAGGAGCTTCTTCCAGGTCTCCCAGGTGGGTGGAGGGGCCCAAGGACTTGGGCCATCCTCTGCTGCTTTGTCAGGCACATTAGCAGGGAACTGGATCAGAAGTGGAGCATCTAGCATGTGAATCATCATCCATATGGAATGCCAGTGTGGCAAGAGGTGGTTTACCCACAATGCCACAGTGCCAGCCCCTCAATTTCAGTTTTCATAGAGTGTGTTTTATAGGATGACGGGATATATTAAAGAATGATACAACCTCACAGCCACGCACATTAGTGACACCAGGGAGGATGTTTCCTGAAAGGAGCCTCCCAAGACTGCCAAGCATTCCAGCGCACAGGATACTCCCTGCAACAGCGAACCTGGACGGAGTCCTACTCAGCATTATCTGCTCATCCTCTGAACCGCCCTGTAAAATATAATGTCCCCATTTTACAGATGGAGAAAATTCAGTAGAAAAAATTGTATCTAACCTGCTCCAAGTCATGTAACCAGCAAGTAATAGGGCACGGATTCCAGTTCATGACTCCAGATGCCAGAAGCTTTGCTTAGTTAACGTTTGCTGTTATTATTATTACCATCATCATCATTACTATCATTACTAAGTATGTGGTCGAAACTTCATAAAATATTCCCCGAAAACTTTTTTTTTTTTTTTTGACAAGCAGAGTTAGACAATGAGAGAGAGACAGAGAGAAAGGTCTTCCTTCCGTTGGTTCACCCCCCAAATGGCTGCTATAGCTGGTGCGCTGTGCCAATCCGAAGCCAGGAAGCAGATGCTTCCTCCTGGTCCCCCATGCGGGTACAGGGCCCAAGCACTTGGGCCATCTTCCACTGCCTTCCTGGGCCACAGCAGAGAGCTGGACTGGAGAGGAGCCAGGTGCTTCCTCCTGGTCTCCCATGCGGGTGCAGGGCCCAAACACCTGGGCCATCCTCCACTGCCCTCCCGGACCATAGCAGAGAGCTGGACTGGAAGAGGAGCAACCGGGATAGAATCCGGGACCCCAACCGGGACTAGAACCCAGGATGCCAGCACCGCAGGCAGAGGATTAGCCTAGTGAGCTGTGGTGCCGGCCGCCAAAAACTTTTAATAGTTCTTGCTTACTTTTCCAAACATTTGACTATTCAGAGCCTGGCTGGCTGTTAATCTAAAAGCAACAGGTGATCTGCCCTAAAATATAGGAGAATGAAAACGTCCCAATCCAAAAACCCCTCTCCGTGCTGGCCTTTCAAACTTCCTGAATTTCTTTAGCAAAATCCATTAAAAAGGATCATCTTTGGCCGGCACCGCAGCTCACTAGCCTAATCCTCCGCCTGCGGCACCGGCACCCCAGGTTCTAGTCCTGGTTGGGGCTCCGGATTTTGTCCCAGTTACTCCTCTTTCAGTCCAGCTCTCTGCTATGGTCCGGGAGGGCAGTGGAGGATGGCCCAGGTGTTTGGGCCCTGCCACCGCATGGGAGACCAGGAAGAAGCACCTGGCTCCTGGCTTTGGATCGGCACAGTGCACCGGCCATCGCAGTCATTTGGGGGGTGAACCAACAGAAGGAAGACCTTTCTCTCTGTCTCTCTCTCACTGTCTAACTCTGTCGAAAGAAAGAAAGAAAGAAAGAAAGAAAGAAAGAAAGAAAGAAAGAAAGAAAGAAAGAAAGAAAGAAAGAAAGAAAGAAAGAAAGAAAGAAAGAAAGAAAGAAAGAAAGGTTGGTTTAAAAAATACATCAATAAAATAAGGTGACAGCATTTTCATTCTTCTGCCTTATAGCCAAGTTATAAGGACACTTAGAAAATCTGTTTGTGGGGCTGGTGCTGTGGCAGAGCATATTAATCAGCCTCTTGTGGCACCAGCATCCCATATGGGCATGGGTTTGAGTCCTGGCTGCTCCACTTCTGATCCAGCTCTCTGCTAATGTACCTAGGATGTCAGTGGAAAATGGCCCAAGTCCCTGGGCCCCTGCACCCCCATGGGAGACCCAGATGAAGCTCCTGGCTCCTGGCTCCTGGCTTCGGTCTCGCCCAGCCCTGGCTGTTGCAGCCATTTGGGGAGTGAATAAGCAGATGGAAGACTTTCTCTCTCTCTCTCTCTCTCTCTCTCTCTCTCTCTCTCTCTCTTTCTCTCTCTCTTCCTCTCTCTGCCTCTGTCTCTGCCTCTCCCTCTCTGTAACTCCACCTTTCAAATAAATAAATAAATCTTAAAAAAAAGATTTTGTTTGTTCTCCTATATATATCCAAGGGGTCCTAGAGAACTTCATGGGAAATGCACACCATAAGTAACTCATGCATGGGTTTCAAAACTTTTTGGCACCAAAATAAGCAGTTTTACTTCCATTTTCTATGCCCTTCCTGCAGTCCCTCTCTCTGTACGTGTAGTAAGACACTCTCCCCCTCTTTGTGAGCGCTGGCAACACCTTCAATTTGTTGCTTCACTATCAACGCACAGACTTTCAGAAATATGAAATAAGCTTATTGTCTCCTCCTTTCTCGTTTTACAAGAGTTCCTTTAGGCTATTTTCTTTTGCAATATGAGCCAGAAACCATTAACAAGCAGTGGAGGTTTCCCTACATCTCCACCACCCATGCCAGAGGCTTCCTCTACCTCTGTGCTGCTTCCTTCTGTACATATCGGCCAGAGGCTAAATAGAGAATATGGGTAAGAAGGAACCAAGACAAGACAGTCTTCAGTGCAGGAATAATAAAAGCAACAGCTCTGAAAACCGCCCAAGAAGCAGAGCCAGGCAGCTTAAGTGTTTGTGGTTTCCTACTCTTAAAATGCATATCCAAATACCATCTTGACTTTGGACTTTCAATATTGGATATGTTTATCAACCCAAAAGGCAACAGAAGTGAGTTTTCTGTGCCTGTCAATGGTTTGTCAATACCTTGAATTAGTAAGGGATGGAAAGAGGCAGCAAGCCATGCCTTCATCACCGTCCCTTCTTGGAGGGGCTGGGCGGCTGTGGAAGAACCATATCATTGTTATCACTGGAGAGGCAACCTCAGCGAGCCAAAGCAGAGGAAACAGGAGAATCTTCTTCCCATGTTCCCTGCCATGCAGTCACCCAACTCCTGCCTGGCTTGTCCCCAGGGGTTCTCTGGAACAAAAGAAAAGACTATACAGAGGGATCTAAGCAGAGAAACCACCAAGAGGAACAAGCAGAGAAAAGCCAGCATGTAAGGAAAGTGCATCAGGCCAGCTTCCCACTGGAGGGAGCACCGTGTAGGTGAGGCACCCAGAGCAAGCACACTCACAGTCCAACCCCACAGTTGCACAGCTGTGTGATCCTGGGCCAACTTCTTATTTTCCTCAGAGTGTCAGTCTCTTCATTTGTTGAGTAATAAGATCTCCTGCTCTACTTTTCTCCTAGGTGATCAAATGGCACCCTTTATGTGAAAACACTCTGTAAGACCCAAAGTATCCAATAAATATAAGTGGCTTATTTTCTTTTTCCTGTGTGTTGAGGAAAGGATTTAGGGCGAGAAAAGGAGACCGCTGGGTTGTGTGTGGATGACAGGAGAAAAGAGTCTAGCATGGGAAGAGTTTTAACATTCACCTCTGTGAGGAAAGAGACTCTGCCTTTCAATCAGAAAAAGAAACTCACTGTGCAGGGACTTTGGAAGCTGTGATTTGCTGTTGTGGGGAGCAACTCGGACTAGACTAAGTTACTGGAATTAAGACTTATTCTATGCATCTGCTCTCCCACAATATGGCGCTGGGAGAGGAGAAAACAGCTTCTACACAGCTGCCTCCAGTTCAGCCAATAAACTGTAGGACTTGCTCCTGATTGGAGGAGAGCAGCGTACTCGGCGTGTGGGCAGCAGAGTTGGGATTGGCAGAGGAGGACTATAAAGGAGGAGAGAGACGGCATGCACCAGGAACATCTAAGGGGAACATCTATCTGAAGGAACACCTGTGCAGCCCCCGAGAGAGCCAGCCGGCGGTGTGCTGCTCCCCTGCGGAAGTGGGGAAAGTGGCCAGGGGGAACCGCCCTTCCACGGAGGTGGAAGGGTCAGTAGCCAACCCGGGAAGAACCAGCAGCAAACCCGGGGAGGGCCGAGCAGACGAAAGAACAGCGCAGGGTCCTGTGTCGTTCCCCCACGAAGACGGGGAGCGACAGCTGTGCCACGCTAATCTAATTCTATAGACGTGAGAGCTTATTTTCTAACAGAAAGTGTCCCATTGGTTTCCAGTTCTATGAGAGAACCAATAACAACTTAACATTTGCTGAGCATTTACTATATTTCAGGTACTATACTGAGCACTGTGTGTTAACTATGCATGTAACTCTCACAACAACCTCATGAGATGTGGGTATTCTTGTCAATCTTCTGTTCGCCAGTAAGGAAACAGAAGCACAGAGAAGTTCAGTCACATTCTGAAGGTCACACAGCTAGTAAACAAATGATGGAGTTTGGATGTGATCCCAGTCTTCTGGCTTCATAGCTACTACTGCTCTCAGACTAAGTCACAACAGGTCTACACACTGGATAAGGGAGCAGCATTCAGGCAAGACAAGTCACCCAGAACCACTACCTCTGCAGGGTATTCCTGTTTGGATTAGTTGTATTAGAACTAGGATGATTCATGTCTAGGTTTTATATGTTGTTTCTAGCCAAAGGATCTTTTTATAAATACCAGTTTTATGTCAACAGTAATGACACATGAAAGGATTTCCCTATTACTCAGACTTTCTAGAAAGTATTGATGTAATAGGAATGCCATGACAAATCTCATGCTGAAGAACTCAGAAAACTAGGGAGGAGAGGGACCAGCACTGAAGGTGCCGGGCTGCTGTCTCCCAGACCTACTCCTGTTCAGTATCCTCCTCCTTCTGACCTGGGCCAACCCAAAGATTTTTGCTAGAAAATCAGTTCCATACAAGAAAAGATAGAGAAGTGTTCTTCTTTCTTGGTCAGTTTGAGGTTCTGAAATTTATGGAATTTAAATTTCAGCTTTGCTTAATTCCTATCTTACATATTTGTGCATCAAAAGTTAGCTCAACATGAAAACCATGTCTGAACTCTAGGGTATTACTTATGATCTTATTTATAGGCTTAAAGTGGATATAGAATCAATTGTTCTTGATCATATGAGAGTATTTTGAGAATTCATACAAAATGCAATTAAAACATAAGTTTATTTTGGTGGAAAAATGTTGACATTCATGTATAGATTTCTTTTCATAATACACATTTTCCATGAACTTTTTGAAGTCCATCCATCCCTGTACATGTGTATTTCAAATTTTTCTGCACCAAAATAAACTAATCTTTTAATTCCATTTTTCCATGAACCTCTTGAAGTACCCTCATGTCTTGATAAATATATTATTACTAGTTATTTTGAAATATTTATCATGACAGCAGGTGATTACTCTTCATATATACCCAATGGGTGAAATGCCTCAAACCAGCAATGACAAAGGGAGTTGGCCTGCACATTTCTCGGCAGCAGGTTCTCAATTCATATGCTTCCAAGAGTTTGAACAAGACTTGAAGCGTCTGGCTCAGTTGGTATGGAGTTGCAGCACTGGTGTTGTTGCACCATAAAAGCTTCTTGAGCAGGAGAGAACCTCCCTTTGGCTCATTCTGGCTCACTGAATCAGGCTAGTTCAGGGCTGATCCTGTAGGCGTGTGGCCCTTGGCTTATTACCTTTATACAGAGTCTGTGTGTGGGAAAGTCTGAAGAAGATTATTAGTGCCTTTGACTCAGCCCCAGACAGACCACAGCCACAATGACCACGCTTCCCCTCTAGGTTCCTCAACATCAAGTCCCATCTCACATCCTGACCCCTCAACACTCCCACAAGAAAGACAGGAGCAGGGCTTTGGCTGCTCTCTCTCTGCTTTACCAAAACCCTTCTTCTCTTAACCCTCTTAAACCCTCTTCTCTAACTTCTCTTAACCATGCCTTCTGATATCTTAGCTCCCACAGACACAAGATTTAAATGGAAGGGCTTTTACTCCTTTTCAGTGTATTTCCATTTTAGTAAGAACCAAGCAGGCACATTGGCCTCTGGACATGTATGTCCAATGCTCAGAAATACTTTGGTGGTAGAAATTTTATTCTAGGTACATACTTTCACATCTCCCCAATCTTAGGATAAAGCTATTCACTTCTTTTTTTTTTTTTTAGCATGTATTTTATTTTTTTTTTTTTTGAAAGGCAGAACTACAAGACAGAGAGAGAGAGAGAGATCTTCTATTCACTGGTTCACTCCCTAAATGGCCACAACAGTCAGGGCTAGGCCTGGCCCAAGCCAGGAGCCTGGAACTCTCTCTGGGCCTCCCATATGAGGGGGCAGGGGCTCAAGTAGTTGGGCCATCTTCCACTGCTCTTCCTGGGACATGAGAAGGTAGCTGGACCAAAAGTAGAAGCCAGGACTCAAACCAGCACCCATATGGGATGCCGGCATTGCAGACAGAGGCCTAACCCACTACACCGCAACACCAGCCTTGACTTCTGAAATGTTCACACTCGTGGAACTAGGACATAGGTCCCCTGACTCCTAATCCATTACCTTCCCACTTCACCTGCTGCCCCTTGGATCACCCTGAGGCTTAAGTCCGACACAGTCCAGTTTTTCTTTGTATTAAAGATAAATAAATAAAAAAAACTTTGATTGTGTTACCTAAACTCAACAGCCACTCCCAATGTTTATACTTAAGTATCACATATTTTGAATGGCATTTTGACCTTTAAACAATGTCTGTACACATTAGTATTAAAAGTGCCTTGACATCATAGAACTAGTGACTACATAATTTCAGCATCAGACAGTCCAGTAAATCAGTTGCTCTTCTATTTTATAAGGCTCAAGATCTGAAGTCTAGGTCACTGAAGAGATTGCATCAACACCACCCTTTGGTAGGTGCCATCAAGGGAGACATCCACGGGGTCCATCCATGTTTATCTGGCTGTGATCCAACAGGGCAAACAGGCACCTGGGTTCCCTGATATCCTTTTACTGCCTAGTGTTTAAATATTGCCAGTGAACCCTGTCCACTTATACTTGAGTTTTATCTTTAGCTCAGTTACTGAGATGGGCTATTTTTCCATTCCAGTAATTTTGTCCAGTACGAAATAGAAAATAAGAGGAAACTGTTTAACCCTGATCAGATGATCTAGCTCAATCCTGTGAATATTCTGCATGCTTCCAAACATTATTTGCATGTTCACATCTTATAATCAACATGTTTTGAAACTGCAACCATGATCTATAACAAACCTAAAAGATCAAAGCTCTCTTTCCAGTCTCAGTTAAGGTGTATTTTAGTTGGGTTTTGTTTTGAAGACCTTAAGAAAGTATTATCCTCATGCTTTGCTGTCTACATGCGGTAATACATCAGGCCGATAATCCAGCACTCAACTTCAATGATCTGTTCTAACTACATTATATGCAAAGAGAGAGAGAGAACAGAGAAAATACCCTAGGTGATATCTCCTGTGTCAATTCAGGTCTCACCACTGGAGCCCCATTCCTGCCTTTTCAGTTGAATTCTCTATCAAATCTCCAAGCAAGCAAACCTTCTTTCAAGATATTGACTAGTTGGGGCCTTTGATCCAGGCCTCTAGTTGGAAGAGAAATTTTTAAGATTACCCAAGCTCCCAGGATTTCTTTGGTGACACAGCAAGAGATGATAAGCCCTTGGCAGAAGAGTTCAAGTGACAAAAATGCTATTGAGCTTTCAAGATTAGTAGTGCTATCTGGACCAAAAGAATATCTTCTTATACTCACTTTTTCCTGTACTTGTAGAGCTCCACTATTCAAAAATGGACTTAACATCCGAATGTTTTATCTTTCAATAGAGTCTTCACTGCAATTGCCTATGGCGCTATGGTCATTGGAGAAACACTTGTTTTGGCACCTGAATATTCCAAAGCCAAATCTGGGGCTGCACATCTGTTTGCCTTGTTGGAAAATAAACCAACCATAGACAGTTACAGTCAAGAAGGGAAGAAACCAGTAAGCACCACTATGTTTTTAAAAGTCTACTTATTAAGTGAAGGCATTATCTAATAACTTTGCAAAAAGATCATGCTACAGTAACACAAAGAGTTAAAAGCTGGCATAAAATAATTTTGCAGCTACAAAAGGGACAAAGGGAATTTGTCTTAACTAACTTTCACCTCTAGTACTAAAATGTATATATTCTATAGTAAAACATACATGCTTCTAGTTTATTTGCCTGATGCCATGAGAGTGTTCTTGAACAAAGGATTCCTATATTGAATTTTGTTTAGACAATCAAAGTTTTAGCCTTGGATGAAGTTTTCCTTTAGGGTTTATTAGTATTTTTCTCTAATAATACATACAAAGTAAATAATGTCCTGCTTCAAACACCATTTTTCATAGCAAAATCTATCTGCAAAGGTAAGAGAAAGAAAGGAACTATAATTACTAAATTCACACACACACACATGCTCATACCCACAAATTAGTCCCAAACTCTAGAAGAACATGAATATTAAAGGGAAAATAATAGGGAGATTGCATAATTTCAAAATAAACGTCCAAATAACAGTCTTATACAATAAATATATATTCAATGTTAAGATTTTTTAGAGATTTGAAATTCAACAATAAGAACAGCTATTAAGTATATACTTAAAAGAAAATTTTCATTTAAAATTATTTCTGTCTAGAATTTTAATAATTTTATGCATGACAATTTCAAATAATACAGCATCACTAGATCTACATAATTATGAAAATTAATACCCACTGCTAGTGAATGAAATAAAAAGACTTGAAATTCTCAAAATAGGAAGCTCAGAGACATGTAATAGTCAAAATAACATTTCATTTTTTGTCTTAAGATTTATATGTGTATTAGTACTATTACTTCTTTTTTTTTTTTTTTTTTTTTTTGACAGGCAGAGTGGACAGTGAGAGAGAGAGACAGAGACAGAGAGAAAGGTCTTCCCTTGCCATTGGTTCACCCTCCAATGGCCGCCGCGGCCGGCGCACCACATTGATCCGAAGGCAGGAGCCAGGTACTTCTCCTGGTCTCCCATGGGGTGCAGGGCCCAAGCACTTGGGCCATCCTCCACTGCACTCCCTGGCCACAGCAGAGAGCTGGCCTGGAAGAGGGGTAACCGGGACAGAATCCGGCGCCCCGACCAGGACTAGAACCCGGTGTACTGGCGCCGCTAGGTGGAGGATTAGCCTAGTAAGCCACGGCGCAGGCTTGTTTCTAAGCATAACAGTAGAAGAATTGAGTGTCTCCTGATATTTGTATGCCCCTATAAAATAGAACTGTATCCATCGCATAGAATATAGAAATATTTCTTACAAAGACCATAAATTAATTTATGTAGCCTTTGTTTTATTTAATATCGAAAATCACCTCAATACCACTCCTATGCTTTTGAAAATTAAAATCAAGCCAAACAAAATGGCAAATACAAGTATTGAAGCAGGATAATAGACCTATGGCCAACCACTACATTTTTCTCTACTTTATGTTTGTTTATTTACTTTCATGTACTTGAAAGGCAGAGAGCATACACATGAGAGATCTCTTCCATCTGCTGGTTCACTCCCCAGATGCCTCCAGCAGCCTGGGCTAGGCCAGGAACCCAGAACTCCCTCTGGGTCTCCCATGTGGGTGGCAAGGGCCCCATCATCTGGTGTCTTTCTAGGTACATTAGCAGGAAGCTGGATTGGAAACAGAGGAGCCTGGACTCGAACCAGTGCTTCAGTATGGAATGCTGGCATTCCACACAGCGGCTTAACCCATTGTGCCCCAACGCATGCCCTTCTCTACTTCTATATATGCTTGATATTTTTCATAATAACAATTTGAAATAGTAAGAAGAGACTCTAAAATGTATTAAACTCTAAAAGTCACCTGGAATATCTCTGTATACCTTTTCCAAAGACACCAGACCCTACACAAATAATTGCAGCCTCCACTGTCCTGTAGCATTCTGGTTCCTTTTGGAACCTGTTTTTGTGTGTGCACAATAATATTTACATATCATGGAGGCAAAATGGGAAACACTGAATAGACAAAAAATAACCAACTCTATATTTACATTTGGTTATGTATCCTTCCAAATTATTTTTCTATTCCCAGTACCCTTAACCATATCTAAATATTTCATCATTTAGGATACTTCCAGAAAGTCTTCTTGAAACACCTCAAGCATAGATAAGCACTGATTTACAAATCCTGAGCCTTTGAAAAGACTGACACATGGAGAGAAAACTAAACTTAAAGGCGAGTGTCCCTGCCAAATAACAGTCAATCGAAAATGAAGATGAATCAGAGTTCCAAACTTTGTTTTTAAAAGATTTATTTATTTATTTATTTGAAAGTCTGACCATTGCAGCCATTTGGGGAGTGAACCAATGAAAGACCTTTCTCTCTGTCTCTCCCTCTCACTGTCTGTAACTCTACCTCTAAATAGAAATAAATAAAATCTTAAAAAAAAAAAAAAAAAAAAAAAAACCTCTATATTGCCAATCTTTGAGGGGAAAGAAAGGACCCTACATATAAAATACAAACAGAAGTGACAGACACCAACATGCTGTCAGCACTAGAGAGATGAATATGATGCTTTGAAGTTAAATGGCTGTGGAAACTTGCCCAGTTTTCAGATGGGGCTTAGCCAGTGTGCTACTCCACGTCCCAGCCTCCGCCAGCCATCGCTCTGAACGCTGTCAACTTCCTCCCGCAGGACACATGTGAAGGGAACTTAGAGTTCCGGGACGTGTCTTTCCTCTACCCCTGTCGCCCAGACGTCTCCATCCTTCGTGGCTTGTCCCTCCGTGTCGAGAAAGGCAAGACAGTAGCATTGGTGGGGAGTAGCGGCAGCGGGAAAAGCACTTCTGTTCAACTTCTGCAGAGATTCTACGACCCTACGAGAGGACACGTGGTAAGGCTGGAGTTTTTTTTGTTTGTTTGTTTGCTTGTTTGTTTGTTTTTAAGGCTGGAATTCTAAAGGCTCCTCATCTGGGTGTTAGCGGGAGCTTTTCTTAAACAGTCACCCGGGCTTAAGCATCGTCTTCGGTTTGGGTGGGGAACACAATGCAGAAGTTAAAAACGAAAAAAGTCTCTATCCCAACCCATAACTAAGAAAACAAGAGGAGCTATGCTAAAGATGATGGTTAGGGCTTTAAAGTTAAGTTCAAAGACCCGAAGGTTCTTCAGCCGATCTGGCCAATTTTGATCCTGGAAGCCCTAGGATTCTTTTGGAATATGGGTGTGGAGTTCAGGTCCGAAGTCCACATCACGGCTCTTCATTCTGCTCTGATTTAAGACACAGATAGTGGCTGTCCTGCTGTTCGGCTGGCCATCCCCACCCAATTGTCAGACCGAGGAGAGAAAAGGTGTATTCAAACGAGCTCCGTTAGCTCCTGTGTCCTAATCTCAAAAATGGTGTCACGTCTTCCCCCCTTGACTCCCAAGGACTCTGTTTCTTACCTCACCTAGCATTTATTTATTATTTTATATTCTGGTTTTCCATTCTCCTCTCCCTGCTAAGCATCGTCAGAGCACGAACCCACACAAACCCACACTGCCTCCTCCCCAGCACACAAAAAGTGGGAGCCCTTGAAAAAAACCGAAGGCTGTCATGTTAATCCACATTCTCCTGCAATTCACCCCTTTTCCTCATTACGGATTCTCAGTGAGTTGTCCAACCAGGTAACACTCCTCCGTTCTCCCACAGCATGCTTCCTCCTGGAAGCCCTCCAAAGGTTTCCCACTGCAGTCAGAAGCAGCCTCCGTCAGCCCACACCGTCAGCCAAGGTCCCCACGATCTGGCTGCTGCGTCCCTCCCCAGCCCTCCCCTCTCGCTCCCACCTCCATGTGCACTCTCCTTGCGTTCTTTAAACACACCCATGAGTCTGTGTTCTCGCCATCACCCTGCCCACACGGCCCTTGATCTGCCTTCCTGGCTGGCTCGTTCTCATCATTCTCATCCCAGTCTGAACGGCGTCCCCTTAAGGCCTTCTAAAACAATCCAGAGATTGTGGCCACCTCGGCCACTCTCCCGAGACCTAGTCTCTATGGCACTTTTGTCCTGAGTTCACTGAGTTATTAGTTGGTGTGCTCTTGCCTGCCCGTCTCTACTAGAACATAATCCATGGGAGACCAAGAGTTTCCCCCTACTTACTTCTATGTCTCCAGTGCCTGGAGAGTGCCCATCACGTACCAGGCATGTTCATCAAATACCAGTCCTTACACGTCCACGTGAGTAACACAGTGGTGAGCACAATACTTTATCAGTACCGATGGGGGCCTGCGCTGTGGTGCAGCGGGTAAAGCCACCCAACCTGAGACTGCCGGCATCCCATATGGGCGCCAGTTTGAGTTCCAGTTGCTCCACTTCTGATTCAGCTCCCTACTTGTGGCTTGGGAAAAGCAGTGAAAGATGGCCCAAGTCCCTGCCATTCATGTGGGAGACCCAGATGAAGCTCCTGGCTCTTGGCTTCAGCCTGTCCCAGTCCTAACCATCACAGCCATCTAGGGAGTGAACCAGTGGACTGAAGATCTTTCTCTCTCTCTCTCAGAAAAATCTCTCTCTCTCTCTCTCTCTGTCTTTCTCTTTCTCTGTAATTCTGACTTTCAAAAATAAATAAATCTTTTCTAAAAATACATGTGGACTGCTGTGTCAGTCTACACATAGAGGCTCATCAGGCTTTAGTCACGTGGGGCCATGTCCCAGTAGCAGGGACCGTCTGTCATTTCCACCTGACTTCAACACCGAGCACCAGGCTTTCCTCCAAATTCCAGGCTGCCGTCCGGAATCCGTGTCCATTCCTAGGAACATCGGCTGAGCGTAGCGAGTCACACGCCGCTTGCTTCTGCGCCACGCGTGATTGATGAGCCTTCCCTGGGTGACATTAGCCTTGGAGACAGCTGGAATTCCTTAGCTTCTTGTTGTGATTTGTGTCGGCTGGAATACAGTGCGTGTAACGTGATGCCGCCATCAGATCTTCACATACCATTCTCCATTCCGCTGTTGGCAGCTGCTGGATGGCGTAGATGCCAGAGAGCTGAACGTGCAGTGGCTCCGGTCCCAAATAGGGATCATCTCCCAGGAGCCCGTGCTCTTCAATCGCAGCATAGCCGAGAACATCGCCTATGGCGATCCCGGCCGCGCGGTGCCTTTGGAGGAGATCAGAGAAGTCGCCCGGGCGGCCGACATCCACTCTTTCATTGAAGGCCTCCCTCAGGTAAGACGCACCTGAAACGTTGAACAGCACAGCTGCCCCGTGAGCCTCGGCACTTCCTGGGCCTACATGCGTTGTATGTATGCCTTGCGTTGCACAATTTCTTTTTGCCTAAGCCCATGTCTCACTATGTATGGGATTAACTTTCCTATGCCTTCTCTCCATCGCTGCCATCTTGTCCACACCACCATCAGCCCTGTGTGCACTGCCTCCTTCGATGCCTTCCAGTCTTGCTCCTTGGCAATCCTTCCTCACAGCAACTAGGATGCTTTGCAGCCATAAATCAGACCATGTCCCTCCCAGCTTAACACAGCCGCACGGGGTCTCTTCACACTGGAAGTTCAGTCCCCTCGTGTGGCTGGCAAGACCTCTGTGGCCTGGCTCTGCCACCTCCACAGCCCCGGCCTGGCCACCTCCTCGCTCTCTGCAGCCAAGCAGATCTCTCTGTTGTCTCGTGAACACGCCCACGTGTTCCCCACCTCAGGACATTTGCACTTGCTGCTCCTTTAGCCTGGACCTCCCTTCCTCTAACTTTCTGCATAGCCAGCTCCTTAATTTTCACACCCTTTCAAAGGTCCCCTTTGCAGTAGCCTCCTCTGGCCACCCAACTTAAATAGTCTTTTCTGTTCCCTTTCCCCCCACAATGCTTTGAAGGCACTCACCACAGTCTGAAGTGACCCTGAAGACTTATTTATTTGTTTAAAATCTCCCTTCCCTGTTAGAGACAAAGCTCCCCGCCTGCCATTTGTGTTGCCTTTATCTCTGTGATTGGCTGTGACAGGTGACATAAAGTCTCATAAAAGTCAAAACTCTTGGCTGGGATAGGTATTTGATATAGTGGTTAAGACGCCACTTGGGATGCCTGCCTCCCTTGTTGGAGGGTCTGAGTTTCAGTTCCAGCTCTGAATCCCAGCTTCCCGATTCCAACTTCCTGCTAACATACACCCTGTTAGGCAGCAGGTGACAGCTGAAGTACCATGGGTCCCTGCCACCTGTGAGGGAGACCTGGATTGAGGTCCTTCCTGGCTTCTGGCTTTAGCCTGGCCCAGGCTGTGATTGCAGGAATTTGGGAAGTCAATCAGCCAATAGCCAATAAATCAAAACATGATTTGCACGCTCCATTTTCTCTGAGCTGCTGCTATAGGATTCACTTCCAGCAGGTTGCACACTTGGATCTGCTTTCCCGTTGAAGCTGATTCATGCCTGGGTACCAACAGCACGCATTCCTTAGACAACTGCCGGAGGCTCCTGGAAAGCAAGGTGAAGCCTTGCCTGGAGAGAAACAGAGTCAATGGGACAACCTACGAAGCAGAGAGAACTCCCCTCCCTTCCAATGGAGCTGCCCAGTGGAGATTTAGGGAGCCAGGATAGCTTCAGGATAAGAGTGAATGTCTTTTACTTTCCATGGCAGAAAGCACTGGAGAAAGGGGATATGAATTGAGGGGGACCCATGGAAACACTGTCAAGTGCTGAATGCCATCAGTAGCACCTGCTGGCCTGAACAGGTGAACGGACACCTTCAAACAGCCATGCCACCTGATGTCCAGGAAGACGTTGCCCCACTGAGAACGGATTCCTCTGAGCATCTGAAGGGAGAAGCTAAGAGAGGCGGAACAAGAGCCAAAGTGACAGAACCCCAAGATGTCCTTGTGGTTTTTTTACATACTTGAAGTCATTTTGACCTGTAAATAGAAGGTCATGTAACCTAATGGAAAGGATTCGTGGTTACCGGGGAACTCGCTCCTGCCAGTAATTCTTCATAGCCTTCAACATGCAAACTTGCTTTGCAGAACTAGGGGTCTGCTGTCTGGGATCAGATTTAATATGCAAATGAGACAGTAACGGTAGTATTTACTGCCCATTGGATTTTTTTTCTTTTTTTTTTTTCTTTTTTTTTTTTTTTTGGACAGGCAGAGTGGACAGTGAGAGAGAGAGAGAGACAGAGAGAAAGGTCTTTCTTTACCGTTGGTTCACCCTCCAATGGCCACCGCGGCTGGCGCGCTGCGACCGTCACACTGCGCTGATCCGAAGGCAGGAGCCAGGTACTTATCCTGGTCTCCCATGGGGTGCAGGGCCCAAGCACCTGGGCCATCCTCCACTGTACTCCCTGGCCACAGCAGAGGGCTGGCCTGGAAGAGGGGCAACCGGGACAGAATCCGGTGCCCCGACCAGGACTAGAACCCGGTGTTCCAGCGCCGCAAGGCAGAGGATTAGCCTAGTGAGCCACTGCACCGGAGGCCATTGGATATTTATTTGCAACAAGGTCCAAGAATAGATTTCAGCACTTGTTGGGACACAGATTTCCAAGAGTAGCAAAATGTGAGATATTTTGATGTTTCTTGCCCCCGGTTGCCATGCTAACTTAAATAACCAAGCCTTGCTCTTTTGATGGCACATCCCTGCAACAGAAATACAACACACGCATTGGGCGGAGAGGAACACAGCTTTCTGGAGGCCAGAGACAGAGAATAGCCATTGCAAGGGCTCTTCTCCGGAAACCAAAAGTTTTGCTGTTGGATGAGGCCACTTCAGCCCTTGACAATGAGAGTGAAAAGGTAACATCTTGTTCTTTCATCTCAGGATATACCACCAGATGTGAACGTGCAATACCAAGGAAGGAAACAAGGCCAGTTTGGGGGAAAGACAGGCCTGGAAAATAACTGTAGTCACGTGGCCACCAGCTATAATTAAGGTGCTGGTCTGTTAGCATCAAGATCAGAACACAATGGGAAGGTAGGAGTCAAGGCAAAGGGCATCTCAGGTTCTGGAAAGATTCTCTTGCTTGAGTTGGTCTCATTATGGACCCAATGTTTGCTATATTTCCCCACTCAAGGAAAGAGCCCAAGAAAAATGAATTATTGCTGTTATCATTATTATAATGATGCCAGTTTACTAAATAATGTAAGTAATTTGCTAGATATGTAAGAAAAGTAACCTATACTGCACAGTCAGCACCTGCTAGTTATTCTGCCTTCTACTGAATGGTAGTCTGAAGCTTAGCTTAGCAGGAAACAATGAAGCAAAGTATGACAAGTTCTCAGATCTAATTTTGGTATGCCCTCAGCCCCTGGCAGTTTCTTAAGGAAGCACTTATTTCATAAATGCACATTGGCTAAATAAATGGTAATTCTTGAAAGCTATTCTCTCAGTCCTCACAATTTAAGGATTAGCTTCTTTTACTGGTATGCCCATTTTACAGATTAGCATGCTGAAGCTTTGAAAGATTAAGTGACTTCCCTAATTTCTATAGAGGATGTCTGGCTCAAGCGCACAGACAGCTAAGCCATATATGATTGTTATTTTTAGGTGGTAATCGTTCTTAATTCCCAAAGAGTGTGATATGAAAGAAAAAAAACACAACTTTTGGAATCATACATATCGGTCCGTAATCTTAAGATTCATTAGTTGCTAGTAGTGTGGGCCTAGGCAATGTACTATAGTACATTTAACAGAAAAATGAGAATACCTCTACCTTTTGTAGTGGGTTCAAATGCAAGCAAGCATTTAGACGAAACATCCATCCCTGGAACACTGTACACACTTAAGAAACACAGGATTTCACCCTCTATTCCAGTCCTGTTTCCTCTATGCAACATTATTCCCTCGCTGTTGGCTGAGACACTGTTTTAGCCAGGACAGTTTTACAGCTAAACTGTGCCAAGCAATACAAAAAAAGCAATGAGAGGGAATTAGATAAATAAATTCAACAGCTTTGCTTAGGTATCCAATTCCTGGCTTTGAGTTCAGAAACACACAGAAACAACCATTTCCTTTTCATTCATTGTCACAAATTCTCTCCCAACTGAAGTCTTATTTCATGTATCTATAATTGCTTATACCAGATGTCTACCGAGTAGAGGGAAATTTTCACAAAGGTGGGCAATTCCTGTGGCGGATAAGCAAATAAAAGGAAGAATGTGATCAGAGCCCCTTAATCTATTTGACTTAGAGAAGTTGAACAGACTCTAATCCAAACTGGCAGTCACGAGACCAACTCTCTTCCAGGTGGTCCAGCATGCTCTCGATAAAGCCAGGAGAGGCAGGACGTGCCTCGTGGTCGCACACAGACTCTCCACAATACAGAACGCAGATTCCATCGTGGTTCTGCACAACGGAAAAATAAAGGAACAGGGAACTCATGGCGAGCTCCTGAGAAATCGAGACATCTACTATACATTAGTCAATGGGCAGTCAGTGCAGTGATGGCGTGGAGCTACACATAGTTTGCTCTTTGTGTAATGCAAAGAAAGAGTTCTTAGTAATTACTTGGCATGCTTTGATCTCTTTTATTGCATATATCAATACCCACAATCATGCTACTCAGGTGCAGACATGTTCTGATCACCCATCACCTTCCCCTTGGATTTTTAAAAAGGCAGCAAACGTCTCTGCTAAGTTTGTTGGGTGAGATAATGCCTTTATTCCTCACATGCTGGAAACGTTCTGGCTCCTACTTGCTTATAAGCAGTTTTCTGCAAACTGAATCTGTTGACCAGTTCCCCATCAACTTCTCCTATCAAATTGGAAATGTGTCACATTTGGGAGTGCCATGCTGCTTTCCTCCATGCACACCAACTCTCTCTCAAGAAATATCCATCATTTCCCCCAAACTCCATCCCATCCCTCTGTTGGTGGGGAGGGAAGATCACAGTGTGAAATATCTGACAGAAAGCACTGAGCGAAGCGTTTCGCATATCCATCCCCAAGTCCCATTGTTCCAGCCTTAGGGTGTGCAGAGTGAATCACAGAACTACCTGTGTATGAACACTTACTTAAAATGAGAATTACTCCTATTGCTTTCTGTATTATTACTTGATCAAAAAATTTATTTACATTTTAGATATACTCTATTATATGTATGACTTTAAAATTCTATTTAGATAATAATATTGGTAAGTTGAGTCATATTTTCCATTTACTTAAACATGCAATGAACATTTAGTGGTTTTATCTTTATTCTTAATTGTATTTTCTTTACTGACAACTATAGTCAACCTCTGAAGGGTGTAGTCTACCAATAAAGTGCAATCTTACAAAAAAATTAAAACTAGTTACATGTTCGTGTCACTCTTTTAAAAATGAAAAATAAAAATAGGATTGGGGATTGAGAACCAGATGCATTGCTTAGAAGCATGGGCACTGACTGCCTTGCAGCCCTTCTGCTATGCATGGATATGGGGTTCTTGGTTCTCTCTGTAGTGGGGGAAGCAAAGAGGAAGCAGGAGCATCCCAGGTTCCAGCTCTGGAATCCCCCCGAGACATGCAAACCCGCAATGCCTACTTGGCCCTAAACCAATCAGCATCCATGTCATACCTCTTGGTGTCAGGAAGACACTTCCTTTTCTAGTTAATAGCCCTGAACATTTTTTTTTTCACAAAATGAAAAATATTTAAAAAGCAAAAAAATGCAATGAAATCAAAAGGTAATACGAGCATGACATAGTGCAAGCACCAAGACAGAGCTGTTAACTTAGCGGTGTTTAAAAAAACCAGGCAAAAAACCATGCCTGACAGTGTCTCCCCTGGCCTCATTTAGTGACTAAGCTGCTAACAGGTATGATGCATTTATCAAAACACATTTCATAATAAATTTTATCTCAACAAGAGAAAAAGAATCATAGGTTTAATTGGAAGCAAAGCACCTTGTCCCCCAGTTATTCCAGTCAGCTATGTAAGCTATTATTCCAGTAAGCTACTTACTTAGGCAAACTCCACATTTTAGAAATACTTGTAATAATTTTTTCACAATCAAGAATTATTAATGTGGGGCCAGCGCTGTATCATAGAGGTTAAGCCTCCATCCGCATTGCTGGCATCCCATATGGACCCCGGTTTGAGTCCTGGCTGCTCCACTTCCAATCCAGCTCCCTGCTAATGTGCTTGGCAAAGCAGTGGAAGACGGCCCAAATCTTTGGGCCCTCATACACATATAGGAGACCTGGAAAAAGCTCTAGGCTCCTGGCTTCAGCCTGGCCCACCCCCGACCATTGCAGCCATCTGGGGAAAGAACCAGCAGATGGAAGATCTCTCTGTCTCTCCTTGTCGCTCTGTAACTCTTTCAAATAAATAAATAAATCTTTTAAAAAATTATGCATACACATCTTGTATCAACTTCTTAATTCTTGTACTTTTTCTTAAGACAGAGTACTCTATAGCCAAAAAAAAGAAGCTAAATTAAGAATTGGTATTTTATTTGAAATAAAGGGAAAGGTGGGAGGAAGAAGGAACCAAAGTGAAATGGCGTTTTCATAAATTTAAATCTAGCTTTCAAATCTTAAGTCACTCACTCATTAAAGCTCTTTATAAATTAATAACTAAATAAGAATATATTTAGGTGCACATTCTACAACTTAATATTTACCAGATTTTCTGAGATACCAAAGTTAAGATGTGCTGTGTTCTTACAGTGGCTTGGGTTTAATAGATATTCAATAAATATTAGATGATTTCCATTCAGAAAGGCGTAAATCATAGGCATGCTGGGTCACACTAAGACGTTTCCTGAAAGGAGCACCTATGGGCTGTAGCTGTGTGGTTTCAAGAATCCTTCATGGCCTTCTTGTCACAGGTGCCATCCGTCATCAACTCTCTGGGTAGTGTAAGTCCATAAAAACTTTCTTTGCACTCATATGGCAGTATTAATCTTAGCTAAGTTAATTTTTTAAATTCACTCTTAATCTTTTATCATAGTGCATGAGCTAGCTGGTTTAATTTTGAAAGAATTTGGTACTTGTGCACACACTGCCTAATTTGAAAATCCCAGTAGGCCTAATTTCCCAGAAGACTTGTCAACAGGAAGGCATAGTCTCAAGGACTTCCATTCTCAGAAAAAGACCCGATTTCTATTGATCGTGACTCCCAGCCTACTGCATCCTTGTCTCTTGTACCTCCTCCACCTCTGGGCTTGCATATAGGATAGAGTCACAAAACAAGACACAAGAAGAATGGTGTACCAGTTAAAAAGAATACAAGGAGGAAAAAACCTAGATTAGAAAGCCCTAAATATACCAGGAATGCATCTGTGCAGAGTGGTGTGTAAGTGTTAGCGTGCAGCCCTTGCTCGTGGCCACATCTTATATTCTTGCCACTCTTCCTTCCTGAGAGGAAGGGCTGTTCAATGAGTCTTAAAATAATTGAAACACCAATGCAGGTTATCAGGGGAACAGAAATAATTTAACAAGGATAAGGCAAGACAGATGTCAGTGCAAAGAGAAAAAGCAACAACAATGTCACATCTGTTTTACACCAAACCCAGCCAACTTTACATTGTGCCACTCCTTAAGACAAGTTGTGGTGTGTCTCCATGTTAAGTCAGCTTAGGTCATAGCTAATAAACTGATTTTCGGATTACTCAATGTGTCTGTTTTACAGTATGTCACCAGGCTTTGCATATGACCTATTCTATGAGAACATTCCCAAAGTCAGCATCAACTTATATACCCATTGTTTTAGTTTTGAGCTCTTATTCCAAGAGGGCTTACAAAGTAGAATCATAGATTGATTGACAGTTTCACTCACACATAAGAAACAATCAAGGGATGAAATGGGAAAAAAGAAAATGGAGAGCTGAGGATAGAGGGTTTAGAGTATGCAGTAGCTTTCAAGCCTTTATTTATTTCTCCACATTTAATAATAATTACCAGAAAAGCTCACTTAAAAAATATCATTTTAAGAAGTGCACAAATCATTCAGATCTGGCTAAAAAGCCCATGAGAGCATTTCAGGCATGGAAAGCCAAGACACTGTGGCAAAAAATGACCTACATGAAAGATCTCTGTGAGTGAGATCCTCATGGAAAGAAGGGGCTATCAAAGAAGGAGGAGGTACCTTTCTCTGAAGGGAGGAGAGAACTTCCACTTTGACTATGGCCTTGTCTAATAAGGTCAGAGTTTGTGGACTCAAGAGGCTTCCATAGCCTTGGCAGCTCATGACAAGAGCCTCAGGTGATTAATGATGTCATAAATAAGAGTGTCAATTGTTAAATCAACAACAGGAGTCACTGTGCACTTACTCCCCATGTAGGACCTCTGTCTTTAATGTGTTGTACTATAACAATTAATGGTAAAACAAGTCTTCAAACAGTACTTTATACTTTGTGTGTCTGTGTAGGTGCAAACTGTTGAAATCTTTACTTAGTACAGAGTTGATCTTCTGAATATAAAGATAATTAAAAATGACTCTTAATGAAGAAAGGGATGGGAGAGGGAGTAGGAGATGGGATGGTTTGTGGGTGGGAGGGCAGGTATGGTGGGAAGAACCGCTATGATCCAAAAGTTGTACTTATGAAATTTATATCTATTAAATAAAAGCTTTCTATTAAAAAAGAAATAATAGCAAAAAAAGAAATGCACAGATCAACCAAATGTCTCTGCATGGTACCTAGGGTAACTCAACTTGTGTCCCTTCAGCAAAATCAACTGAGAAACTTGCACTACTATCCCGTTGCTGCTAGAAGAAATTATCATTAACTTGGCAATGTGAAGCAACACAGATCTATTGTCTTCAGGTTTGGATGCCAAAAATCTAAAATCGTGTTCTGAGGGTGGGCTAAGCCTCTGCTTGGGATGTGGCATCCCATATCAGAGTGTGGTTCAAGTCCCAGCTGCTCTGTTTCAGATCCAGCTTCCTGCTGATTTGCCTGGGAAGGCAGCAAATAGGACCTAAGTACTTGAGTTGTTGCCATCCACCTGGGAAATGGAAGGAATTCCTGACTCCTAGCTTTGGCCTGGCCCAGCTGTGACTGTTGCAGGCATCTGGGAAGTAAATCAGTGGATGGAAAATCTCTGTCTCTCCCTCTTTCTCTGTCATTCTGTCTTTGAAAGAAATAAGTAAATCCTTTAAAAAAGAAAAATCATAATCTGTGGGGTAAAAGTCAAAGGCTTCATACCTTGCAGACACTCTATAGAAGCATCTCTTCCTGGTTCTTTTCCAATTTCTAGAAACTTCTAGATGGCCAGTATCTCTTTGACCTCTGTTTCCTCCATCATTTTGCCAACTGTCTCTGCCTCTCTTCCTCTACGATTATAAGGACTCTTGAGATTACACTGGGCCCCATGGGTAAACGAACACCGTCTTCCCATCACGATTCTGACATTTAATCCCCTCTGCAAAGCCCCTTCTGCTGGGTAAGGTCCCGGAGTCAAGGTTCCAGGAGTGAGGATTCAGGCATTTCACAGAGGCTGTTTTGTGGCCTACCACAAAGCCTATGTATTTAAATGCTTCTTCCATGGAGAAGGCAAGCAAAATTTTTCAGATTTGCATTGTATAAAACCTCAAAGCTCTGAAAACATCGAGTCCAATGTCATCATTATACACAGAAAGAGCAAAACCTTTCCTATCTTGCCTGCAAGCCCTGCGCTTCACCGGCTGTAGTGACATGTTACCTACCCTTACTGCTAGGCCAGAACTCGGAAGATGTTCTTCTCTTTTGCTATCTGATTCCACTAGGGTTGCTGTTCCTTTTACCAGGAGACTAGATTTATTAAACAGAAGTATACACTAAATTCTACTTTCTTAACTTCCTAAGTGGATGATGGCCCAGGTGCTTGGGCTCCTGACCCACATGTGGAAGACCAGAATGGGGCTCTTGGCTTCTGGCTTTGGCCTGGCCCAGCCCTGGCTATTATGGGCATTTGGGGAGTGAACCTGAAGGTAGAAAAATCTGTCTCTGTCTGTCTGTCTCTCTCTCTCTCTCTCTCGTGGGCATTTGAGGAATGAAACAACAGATAGAAAATCTCTCTCTTATCTCTCTTCCTCTTGCCACTCTGCCTTTTAAATTAATAAATAAATCTTTTTTTAAAAGGTGGGGGGGGGGGCAAACTTTAAGAATGAAGCCGTACTCTGAGCCCAATTTATTAATTAGCCAACATGTACTCCTGTGAATTCTGATGGTACACAGTCTAATTAAATTAAACACCTGCATCCAAAACATATTCTTCATATCCATAACACTGGAACAAGACTGAATTTAGGTGAAGGTGTGAAATCTGTGTTTCCTTTAGTTTTTACTCACATAGACGTGCTGGGGATTCAGACAATTTTTGCATGGGCAAACATTGGAAAAATAGGAGAAGTCTAGGCTAAGAAAAATGTATAAAGAGGCACACTTTTCAGACCAGAGCAGACTACCCTGACAGTAGCGCCTATGGAGAACCCCTGACAGGCACCTCCAAGGCAACAGACATTATGGGACCTGGTTTCTCAGCGACTTACTCCTAATTCCCAGGGTTCCGTTTAATCCTTCCAAAATGCTTTTCTTCTTAAACCGCATGAGGATCTGCTCAAAGGTGTCTGGTGAAATTTCAGAAAACTAAAATACAACCGGGTGTCAGCAACCACAAATGAATGCATTTGCTGCTGCTCAGGGAAAAGTAGGGTCTGGGGAGCTGAGCTACGCCTTTGTGGATGTAAATGAGGGCTGCCCTTCCTGAGGAGCCAAGAAAATGTGCCACAGTATGGAAGATTCTGTTTCATCGTCAACTCTCCTACATCACACTAACGTAATATGTGGCTGAAATATTTTCTGCCCAGTTGAAAGTCAAAAAGAAAGTCTAGGAAAAAAGGTGAAGCTGTCGATTAGAACATTCTGGACAACTGTAAAGCAAAAAGACAGACAGGATGGACGGATGGATAAATGGACAGATGGATGGATGGATGGATGGACAGACGGATGGATGGATGGATGGATAAATGGACAGATGAATGGATGGATGGACGGACGGATGGACAGATGGATGGATGGACGGATGGATGGATGAATAGGAAGTTAGACAGCAACTTGCTTACAACTAGAAGGAAAAAATATTCCACCATCAAGCCCTCAGAAAACCTAAAATAGAAGGCAACATAAAATTTAAATTTCAATTCCTTGTCCCAGGGCCCCATGCAGGCAGAATTACTCCTTTGCTTACACTATTTTCATGAATTCCTGTAATCCCTAATTTCCTAGCACTAAGTCCCCCTGAGCAGAGAAGGGTTAACGAGTGACAAATGAGCTAAACAGTAAAGCCTGGCTCACACAGGAAGCTGCAGGAAAACAGCAGCATGGGCAAGAGGAGGTGATGGGGGCTGAGAACAAGAGGAACACTGCTCCCAAGGATGGAAAGGAGGAAGCTCCCAAGGCCACAAAGGCAAGGTAAACGGCTTTCGATCAATGCTCGCGGGAATCCACGTGGGTCCTAAAAAATGCACAGGGAATTATAAAAAGGCACATTTCCAGCACTTACTAGTGGTAATAAGATTAAAAGCATAAAACAGAGGCAGACACTGGGCACAGGGGCAAGATGCCTTTTAGGGCACCTGCATTCCATACTGGAGTGCCTACTTCAAGTCCTGGTTCCTCTACTGTCCAGCCAGCTTCCCACTAATGCACACTGTGGGAGGCAGTAAGTAATGGCTCAAGTACTTGGGTGTCTGCAACACAGGTGGGAGACCTGAACTGGGTTCCAGGCTCCTGGCTTCAAGTTGGCCCAACCCAGGCTGTTGCAGGCATTCACGGAGTAAAACAGGGTGGATGGAAGATCTCACTCTGTCTTTCTGCCTTACAAATAAAATGAAAATAAATAAGTAAAATGTAAAACAAATATATATATATATAAGCTGAAATTACTAAATAAGTTCATGTTCATTGAGCAGTCAACTGTCAGACTAAACAAACTGCTAAGTCTTACAGGTATTAACTTACTGACAATCGGATACATTTTATTATTAGTCAACGTTTATCAACTAGGGAAACTGAGGCTGTGAGTAATTAGGTAACCTTCTCCTGGTCAAACATCAAGGGGGTGATGGATGGATTGAACCCAGAAAATTTGACTCTCCAGCCCACATTCAGTGAAACCATTTTCCTCTAAGATGGAACTGGAAGAAAAGTCACTTGTTTTTGCCTCCTCTTAACACCTCAAAAATACAAAGAAACGGGGTCTTCTTGGGCTAACATTTTGGCACAAAGTTGAATTTCATTTCTGCCACACTGATACTCTGAAAAAATTCTTGCACATAACCTGTTTACAACTTGGAAGGCTTGGTAATGTACAGCTGTCCCAGCAAGCCCTTCTTCCACACCACTCACCCCTCTCCCTGGCCTGTGACCCAGGCACTCCCAAATGTAGGAGGGATTAGACACTGGTATCTGCATAGATTGTTTCTCTCTGTTGAATCACCCTGCTCTCTTTCTTTTCAGAGTGTTAGTCATAATTCTTTTGTTCTACTTACAACCCACTTGATAGCATATCATTCTTCTCTTTGGCTGAGATCAAACAGATCCTGATAGCTGTATCATGCAAAAACAGAGACAGATGTACAAATGTTGTGACTGAATGAAAACACACACACACACACACACACACAAAGAGCAATGTCTACATTGGGTGAAGTATTGGCTAAAGCAAGGCCATCAGAAGTGGCTCAAGCTTGCTTAACTATACAGAGGCTTTTGAGGATGATAATTTCCCAGACATTGTGAAATAGCTACTGCCTTGAATAACAAAACTGTTTTAAAATTGGGATATTTAGGGACCAGCACTGTGGTTAAGCCATGGCCTGCAGTGCTGGCATCCCATATGGTGTAGGTTCAAGACCCAGCTGCTCCACTTTCGATCGAACTCCCTGCTAATGCTCCTGGGAAAGCAGGGGAAGATGGCCCAAGACCTTGGACCCCTACATCCATGTGGGAGACTGGGAAGAAGCTCCTGGCTCATGGTTTTGGACAGGTCCAGCTCCTGCCTTTGCGGCCATTTGGGCAGTGAACCAGCAGATGGAAAAGCTTTCTCTCTCTCTCTCTCTCTCTCTCTCTCTCTCTCTAACTCTGCCTTTCATATAAAACTAAATAAATGTTTTTTTTAAAAAAAGATTTATTTATTTATTTGAAAGTCAGGGTTACACAGAGAGAGAAGTAGAGGCAGAGAGAGAGAGAGAGGTCTTCCATCTGCTGGTTCACTTCCCAGTTGGCTGCAACACAGAACCAAAGCCAGGAGCTTCCTCCAAGTCTCCCACATGGATGCAGGGGCCCAAGGACTTGGGCCATCTTCCACTGCTTTCCCAGGCCATAGCAGAGAGCTGGATCGGAAGTGGAGCAGCCAGGACTCAAACGGATGCCCATATGGGATGTCGACACCGCAGGCAGCGGCTTTACCCACTACGCCATAGTGCCAGCCCCTAAATAAATGGTTTCTTTTTAAATGAGATAGTTAGTCATGGACCATACAGTTCTGTAGATCTCTACATATTGGCAGAAGTCCTTATGACAAAAATCAAAGCATCTGGTGTGACCACTAAGAAATGATCTCAACTCCTGCACAGACAGAACCAGCCAGAAAAGTGCAAACACCACAAAAATGTCATCATACGCTTTTGAAATAGAAAAGACAACCCTTCCCCCCGAGCCCCCTGCGGGTTTTCTCTTATGGTATCTACTGTATTTCAAATTACTCCTTCAGTGAAAACTGCAATCTTCACTGAAAATACAGCCTGGCAGACAGGGTTAACCTTTCTTCTTTCTCCATGTTAATTTTTTATCCAGGTAGACTGGAGAGCCAAAGATAAGAGCCACTTTCTTTGATTTACCCAAGTAAATGATTCTAAAATGTGTGAATTTTACAGACATATATAAACGAAGGTCCCAACAGCTTCCTTCTTGCTCTAGCTCCGGAGACCCTTGACGGACATCAGAGAGACGCAATGAGGAGCATGGTTTTAAGAGAGGGTCTGTGGCCAGCAATAGAGTCTCAAAGGAGATCATCAACCAAAATTAAATGCTGAGAAGCACTGCTCTAGACAAAAGAAGAAACCTGCATTCAGAATCCTTCAACATAGGGGCATACTGGAGTGCCAGTTGAGTCCTGGCTGCTCCACTTCTAATCCAGCTCCCTGCTAATGTACCTGGGAAGTAACATATGACTGTTTCCAAGTACCTGAGTTCCTACCACCCACATGGGAAACCCAGATGGAGTTCCTGGCTCCTGGCCCCACTCTGGCTAATGTAGGCATTTGGGAAGTGAAGCACTGAACAGAAACACTCTTCTATCATTCTGCTTTCTGCCTTCAAATAAATCAATAAATACATCTTTTTTTTTTTTTTTTTTTTTTGTGACACGCAGAGTTAGACAGTGAGAGAGAGAGAGTGAAAGGTCTTCCTTCTGTTGGTTCACCCCCCAAATGGCCGCCACGGCTGGAGCTATGCCGATCCGAAGCCAGGAGCCAGGTACTTCTTCCGGGTCTCCCATGAGGGTGCAGGGCCCAAGCACCTGGGCCATCCTCCACTGCCTTCCTGGGCCACAACAGAGAGCTGGACTGGAAGAGGAGCAACCAGGACAGAATCCAGCGCCCCAACCGGGACTAGAACCCAGGGTGCCGGCACTGCAGGCGGAGGATTAGTCTAGTGAGCCACGGCGCTGGCCAATAAATACATCTTTTTAGAAAATCAATCACATATAGAATTCATGAATAAGAATTTTAAACTTGATCATGGATTGAACAATTAATGAAGTCCAAACAAGAGCTGACTTATTTTCCTCCTACATTAGTTTTAGAAAGACATAGGCTCAGGGCCGGCGCTGTGGTGCAGTAGGTTAAAGCCCAGGACTGCAGTGCCGGCATCCCACAAGGGCGCTGGTTCGAGTCCCAGCTACTCCACTTCTGATCCAGCTCCCTGTTAATGTGCATGGGAAAGCAGTAAGCATGGACCAAGTGCTCAGGCCCCTGCACCCATGTGGGAGATCCAGAAGAAGCTCCTGGCTCCCAGTTTCAGATAAGCTCAGCTCCAGCCATTGTGGCTATCTGGGGAGTGAACCAGCGGATGGAAGACCTCTTTCTCTCTCTGTCTCTACCTCTCTCTGAAACTCTTGTCTTTCAAATAAATAAAATAAATCTTAAAAAAAAGAAAAAGACATAGGCTCTTGCCTCTACTCTTTCATCTCTTTCCAGTGTGTTCTGGATTCCCTTTGTGTAGTTAGATGAAGAGCTATTATTTTCCTAAAAATCTATTTAGCACCACCAGCAAACTCTTCTAGTTTTGCTATACACAACAGAATATTTAAATTTGCTTACTAATCAAGTAACTTCATTTGGGGAACAAACTAACATCTGTCCCTAGTAATAGTCTTCGACAAAATTAGAAAGGACTTAATTCTGGGTAAATACAAGTATACTCACAAACAGAAGTTTATTTTAACACTGAGCATTTTAAAGTTATAAGACTATAATCCCTAAGCACTGTTAAATTTTTAATAGCTAATCTCAGAGTCATAAGGATAGCACGATTATTATTTTTTCAGATTATCTTTTTTCTTAAAACCTATGAAATATTTTACTTTTATAAAGAAGTTCTCAAATTATGACTGTGATTCATGATCATGCGCATGGCTTATTTTTAACAACCCAAAAAAAGGACTGAAAACAGAGTAGGCATTCAGTATTTGTTGATTCGATTGTTATTTTTGAACAAATGCAAATATATCATTTGAATCATGACTGTGGAATGAAACTCGGTCTCTACAGGCTGAGGCTGTCTGAAAGAAATCGTGTAGATCAGTAATTCATCACCTTCTTCCTGTCCCTCCCCCAAATAGTGCAAAGTTTTGAACATTCTTTAGCGGTGTATATAAGCATTTTTTTTTTCAAGTGTTCATGAATATGTCATTCTTTATACTTGGTGAAGAATAACACTTTCAAGTATATAGGATGATGTAAGAAATTAAAAGACTTAGAATTAATTAAGAATCAAGTAGACCTGATTTTACTCTTGGTCATCATATCTCTAATGGCCATAAAAATCAGAATTTTAAAATCCATCTTTGCAAGGTGGGCATTGAGATGTAGGTTAAGACACTGCTTGGGACAACCATATTAAAGTACCCGTTTGAGTCCTGGCTCCTCCGCTTCTGATCCAGCTCCCTGCTAGTATACCCTGGGAGGCAACAGAAGATGGCCCAAGTACTTGGGTCCCTGCCACCTACAGGGGAGACCAGGAGGAGTTCCTGTCTCCCCGGCTTCAGCCAGGCCCAGACCTGGCTGCTGCAGCCATTTGGAGAGTAAGCCAATAGAAGCAAGATCTCTATTTGTCTCTGTCTCAGTCTCTCTGCCTCTGTCTCTCTTTCTCATTGTCACTCTGCCTTTCAAATAATAATTTTTATTTTTATATTATGGATATATATGTGTGTGCGCTTAATGTAGGACTAACAAAGGGAAGCTGACTTTCAGGGAACCGTGTGGTACACAGGCTTGATGGGAGTTTCTCAAGGTGCTAGCTCTGTGATACATTGGGTTAAGCCACTGCCTGCAATGCCGGCATCCCCTATGGATGCCAGTTCATGTCTTGGCTGCTCCACTTCAGATCCAGCTCCCTGCTAATGGCTTGGGAAAGCAGTCAAAGTGCTTGAGCCCCTGCACCTACTTGGAGGACCCTGATGAAGCTCCTGGCTCCTGGCTTCAGTCTGGCCCAGTCCCACCAATGAGGCCATTTAGGAAGTGAACCAGTAGATGGAAGCTAGCTCGCTCTCTCTCTCTCTCTCTCTCTCTCTCTCTGTAACTCTGCTTTTCAAATAAATAAAATAAGTCTTTAAAAAAAGAAAGAAATGAGGACTGCTGAGATTTAAGGCCAGTCCTTTCAATCATTGTTTGTTGGAGAGTCATTTGCTCATCTCTCTCTAGAGCCTTCAAAATGTTCTTAACCTTCATGAACCCCTCCCTCTTCTACTACCCTAAGTAAATAATCAGCCACTATGACAAAAAGTCATGCATAAAGATGTTCAATGCAGAATTATGTATAATACTGAAAATGCAGGAAAAGAGATTTTAAGTGCCCACTATTAGAATAGTACATTTTGGGGGCTGGCCTGTGGCTCAGTGGGTTAAATTTCAACCTGCTATGCTGGCATCCCAAAGGGCGCCAGTTCAAGTCTCAGTTACTCCACTTCCAATCCATCTGCTTGCTAATGCCTGGGAAAGCAGTGGAAGATGGCCCAAGTGCTTTGGTCCCTGCATCCACATGGGAGACATGGAAGAAGCTCCTGGCTCCTGGCTTTGGCCTGGCCCAGTCCAGGTTGTTGTGGCCATCTGGGAAGTGAATCAGTGGATGAAAGATATCTCTGTGTGTGTGTCTCCTTCTCTCTCTCTCTCTCTCTCTCTCTCTCTGTAACTTTCAAGTTAATAAATAAATCTTTTAAAACACAGTAAATTTTTGATACATGCATCTCATACAATATTAGCTATTTAATATTATGCTTGTGGAGAAGTTTTACTATAAGAGAAAGTCATTTTACTGTAAGAGAAAGTTATTTCCATATTCATGGAAAAAAGTAGATTACAATTTGCCATGTACAAGTAAGAAAATAATCACATAGAAGAAGAGATTGTAAGTAAAGACACAATTATGGCTGGCGCTGTGGCTCACTAGGCTAATCCTCCGCCTGTGGTGCCAGCACTCAGGGTTCTAGTCCTGGTTGGGGCGCCGGATTCTGTCCCGGTTGCTCCTCTTCCAGTCCAGCTCTCTGCTGTGGCCCGGGAAAGCAATGGAGGATGGCCCAAGTGCTTGGGAGACCAGGAGGAAGCACCTGGCTCATAGCTTCGGATTGGCTCAGCACACCGGCCTTAGTGGCCATTTGTGGGGTGAACCAAAGGAAGGAAGACCTTTCTCTCTGTCTCTCTCTCACTGTCTAACTCTGCCTGTCAAAAAAAAAAAAAAAAAAAAAGACACAATTATGCAGTCTAAGCTGGGGTTAAGGTAATTTGTTTCCCCTGTGTTTTCACAGTCCCTGGTATTTGGGGGATTAGGATGGATGTAGTAACATGAGTAGATAGATAGTATGTGAATGCCTCCCTTAGAATTCACAGAAGTAACTGCATTTTTAAAATAGCAGTCAAATGAATATCTAGTTGGTTTCCTTAGAATTCACAGAAGTAACGACATTTTTCAAAATGGCAATCAAATGAATATCTAATTGGTTCTATAAAACAAAGTAAAATGGGGGGGGGGAAAGTTGGGCAATTTGTGGGTGCCCACACAGAAATGTCTTTCCATGGGTGCAGCCATCTGGTCAGCCCCCACAGGAAGTTCCCAGAGTTCCCCACCTGCCAGTGACTCCTGAATTGTCACATCAGTACCCACAGCTCCTGGTCAAAGGTGGCTCTCCTATAAGTCAGGGTCCTCGATGGGTCCACAGTTTATGGGTAAAACGTTGCCTGCCTTGTTCTTAATGATTTATCTGACTGACACATCTGGCCTTTTAGCAGGGTTTTTATTTATCCTGAGCCATCTAAGTGCAGACAAGACACATAAACCTGAGTTACCAGGGTGCCCCGGGCCCCATTAGCCCACACACAACTGTGCTTGTTACTTCTGGAATAGTCACCAACACTAAGTGCTAAAGTGTGGATGAACCACAGGAGAGCAAACTGTTAACACAACTATGACACATGGCTTTTTGAGAAAACATCCTTAATAAATGAGAGGATAGTTCCTCTAGTCCCTAACAGCAAAACTCGTTTCAAAGAAAGAAAACGAAATCTTCCCAAGATTTCAGCTCTGATTATTTGATTACAACGTATGGAGTGCCTAAAAGCAAGTGAAGCTGACGACAAGCACTACCGCCCCAACTTCTGGGCATGCAGGAGTGCACATGTGTGCAGTTCCAGAGACGGCATTGGAATCGGGGTGAGCAGGAAGTGCCTTCGGAGCAAAGCCTCGGGGGTGGGGGGGCTCAACCCATGGCCCCAATGAACAGAAATTAGACTTTTTTTTAACGTAGACGTCTCCCATTTTTACAGCATTAATATCAGGGAGGATTGTGGAGACTTGGAGCAGCAACCATCGGCATAACAGAACTCCGTTTGAAGCCAGGGAGCTGCACTTTCTTAGTCAGATAGCATGTTCCAAATATGTAAGGAGAGCCCAAAATGAAGCCTGATGAGCTGAAGCAGCACAAGAGAGTAACAGGAAAATCAGTTATTTTCCTTGCTCCATGAAAGGAGGAAATCTGGCTTCTGTGTGCCCTGAATTCCCCTTTGCGAATAGTGCAGAATGCTACTGAACAAGTTCATGAACAGGTGCCAGCTACTTTGTTTTTATATAGACTTCTTGTTTTGCTGTTTTGTTCTCAGAGATACCAAAAACTGTATTTTTAATGTGTTTGATAAAGAAAGTAAAAAAAAATGAAAAACTAGGACATCCTTTTAGATTTGGATTTGAAAACCAACAAATCATTTTTAGTATTAATATGGCCCAAATATTACAGGAGGCATACTGATATACTAAAAATGTAATTATTGTTTATCTAAAGCTCAAATTTAACTGGGTATCCTATATTTTATCTGACAACCCTAGGACAGTGAAAATATATTTCAATAAAGAATATTTTCCTTTTTGACAGAACCCCTTATAATCTTATTTAAATAAGATAAAATACATGCAAATTTATTGCTCCATGGAGTGTAAAAGATAAATTTTTCTGTGCTAACAAAATAAACAGCAAAAAGAAAACACCTTAACTATTAAGTTTAAAAGCATTCTAGACTCTGGAAAACTCAGCTCTTTAGCAAAAATGATCCCCAAATTGAGGTTGAAAAACCTTGGAGAAATGTACGAAATCACTAAGTGATTCATATTTTATAATTACTGTACTGAAGAAAACAATGAGTAAATGCCATTTGCAATCATAAAAATATAGATATATGCTATAAATAGAATATTATTGAAATATAGTTTTGATAATTTAAAGTAAAATATCGGTCATTCAAAATTTAATATGATGCTGCCACATATGAAATAAAAATGCAAAACTGAACACCATGATGTTTTCTGAGACTTTAGTTAACTGTGAAAGAAACAAAAATTCTTCATTCTGAAATTGTCTTACCATCACACCCCTAAGGAGCAGCTTTCTCCCTGAATTACTGCATGGGTTAGCACAGGCCAACCAATCATAAAAAGATCAGCGTTTTCTAAGCTACATCCAATCACTGATTGATGGGCAATGCAATATGTTTTTGCCTTTATTTCCTTATTTAAATTTAAAAATAATCTACCCATATTGATTTCTTAGGTTTGACAAATATACCTTCATAAAATAGTGTGTTAATAGTGGCAACCACAAGAAGTTTATCTGGGATTCTGTAAATCCAAAATTATTCCAAGTCAAAAATTTCACTTAAAAAAAATGAGGAAAAACAAATACGTTGTTGCCTTTTGGAGCATAAAATAATAAAAGCAGCTCCAAACCACTTCCTGGCTATAAGTACAATTTATCTACAACAGAGCTCTGTCATATTCCTTTTGTGAAATTAATATTCTCTCTGCCTAACAGGTAGAATTTAAGAACAGAAAACTTCACTGAGTATGATTTTCCTGTATGTATGTACTAAAACAATCAAGTAAACAAGTGATGTATTTCACATTTAATAATTATATGCTACATAAATCATATCATAAATTTTCTACAAGGTTTATGTAGCCAAAGAAGATACAATGTTCTCTTGCCAAAATATGTGCAAGGTTGTTTTACAGTTGTCTTTTCATTACTGTTACAATGTTCCATTGTGATATTCACTGAAATATGTCAATAGTGAGGACAGACACAGGAAGCATAATACATGGGTTCCTCACCTAAAACTTTACCAAGCGTAGTTTTAAGTCAAATAGTTATTTACTCAGAAATCTTAACTTCCCTGAAAGTACAAGGGTCACCAAGTTAATCACCCATAAGAACCTTATTTTCTTAAAGTTTGATGGATAAATATGACGTAACATTACAAAAAAAGAAAAAAAAAGATCTCCTTGAATTCTACTGCAGCATCCGTAAATCAACATGAATGTCTTTTAAACACATTTCCACCTGCCCCGAGGTTTCCCCACCCTCAGAAAAGCCATTGTTTGTGAAATTGAAAGGGGATAGAACCTGCTTAGGAAAAAAAAAATACACACACACACACACATATCTATCTATCTATCTATATATATATATATCTCCAGAATAAGGGCTGGGTATGTAAGAGAGAAATGAAGCATTGATCAGTGTGCGAGAAGGAGCACAGAACTTCCTGAAATGATGGGAAACCTAATGACAGGGTGCCCGCATAATTATGGGCATTAAATTGGGTGCAAAATCGGGGAGTCCCAATCCTTTCTTTTCAGTTGAACCAGACAATCGCTTGAACTCTAGGGGGAAAAAGAAAAACATCTACTTTCTTTCTTCTCTTTCAGCACTTAAAATGGAGTGGGTAAAAAAACTCACAGCTAGGAGGATTGCTTCCCCCAAAGATGTAAAGATAACCCAAGGAGAATTATTGAGGGTTTTTCAACATTCACACCGAGTTCAGGGTGAACTGCGCATAATGTAAATCAACTCATTGTTTGGGCCCTTTCAAATTAGTTGCCAAGAGAGGAGTGAAAACTTGATAAGCAGGCTCCAGTTTCTACGTGTTGATTTAGAAATCTGAAAGCTTGTGGGAGCTCAATTCACTTAAAAGAAAAAAATTTCAAGGCAAGAAAAGTAAACAAGGAAAACCCCATGCAAGGAAGCACTGGTGTGAATGGGGTACAAAGGATTTTCTTTAAAAAAAAAAAAAAAAAAACAGTGAAGAGTGCCATTGTGCTTTTAAATTACAAATGTAGGGTTCTTTGGTAGGGGTGAGGAGTATGATTTCCTTTTCAGTATCAAAATGTTGTGACCCGTTTGCAAAATGCAAACTGTTGATGCTGTCTCTTATGGGGGGGAGGGGGATTAAATAGTAATTAAGCCCACCTTTGCTGGTAGGGAGATGGCTATTTAGAGGGAACAGCAGAGGCATTTTCCTCTGAAGCTTTTCCCATGGAAAGTCCCATTTCCGAAATGCAAACCAGGTGGGTTTAGGACACTAACGACCACATAGGATGCCCGCCCTTTTCCTCAGAAATCGAGCAAAAGAAAAAAAATCAAAAACTCACTGTAACTAGTCAAAAGAGGTGGCAGGCCACTGGGAGATCCATCAGCCGAGGTGGCTTGGCTGACTTTGGCCAAGGAAAACGCAAAACCCTAGCTTTCATCACTGTGTTTCGCCTCGCTGATGTCATCATCAAAGCCGAGAGGTTGGGATTTTTAGTTTCAAAAACAAGATCTCTTAATGCTGACCTAGAAAAAATAAATAAATAAGAAGGAGGAGGAGGGCACCTCTGAAGCCGCGCCCGCAGGTGCGAACCACCGTCGAGGCTCCCTGGCGGGGCTGCGGGCACCGGGGAGATCCTGCTCCCGCGGACTGCGCGCTGAGAATTCCCACTGTGACAACCCCTGCAAAGCTACTGAATAATCATTCACCTTCGGAGGCCATTAGAACTTATCAGCAGAGACAGAGAGAGAGAAAAATTTAATTTAAACTCACCCCTCTGCGCCAAAGAATGGCGGGGCCATGAGATCAAAGCGCGCGGCCCTGTCCCCCCCAGCGGCCCGCAACACCTAGGCACAATAGGGTGAGCCAAGGCGACATTCCGGCGCGGCCCGGCTTTCCGGAGCCCGGGGAGAGGGGGGTGGGGAGGGGGCGCAGCGCCAGCCGGCTGCGGGGAGGAGGGCGGCGGCGGCGGCGGCGGCGGCTCCGGGGTGGACCCCGTCGACGACTTCCCGCGCGAGGCCAGCGCTGCGCACAGGCCGGGCCACTTCCTCCTTTTGCGCGCTTAGGGGACCCGTGCTGGCCGGGGAGTGAGCCCCGCAGGTGTGACCACAGGCGGGACGTGGCTCAGGTGGCAGCTGCGAGCGCTCACTGAACGTGTTTGCTGGAGCCTCACCGCGGGGTCCCTTACAGACGCACGGACTCGTGGACGGTGCGCGCACGCTGGCCCACCTTCTGCGTTCGAACCTGCACCCCGACCTTCAAGACCACAGGGCTGAAGGCCTAGAGTTGGGGGCAGGGGCTAGGGTCCTTACCTCAGGCAGGTACCTCCTCCAAGGAAAGACCTTCAAAGGGAGCCGGAGGCTTGGGGCTGTCCTCTGTCACATTTCCTAGAGCTCCCCGTACACCCGGAAGCCCCAAGGCTTGCGGTGGACCAGGGAGCCCTCCAGGGGTTGCTGGATTTTAGGCGCATCTAACAGGTACGAGGCTTGTATACCTGTAACTGTGGACAGCCCGCCGGCTGGCCAAAGCTTAAATCCAAAAACGCAAAAAGTTTTTGCAGCCAATGACACTTTGGTTCCTTGGAGGATAGCCGTGTTCGGCACAGGTGCGCAAACGCCCCCCGTCCGAGGCTGGGGAACTCAGAATGAAGTGACACGAATAAGCTTCCCACTTGGCGGGAGAGGAGGCAGGTGCGGGGGGGGGGGGTGGATAACACGGCAGTTTGGCCAAGGAGAAATGCCCTGGAGGTGACAGCGGGCAAGTAGCCGTGGGCAAGGCCTAAGAGAATGACCACGGCCTGCCCGCTCCGCAGCAGGCCCTTGGGGGTCCCGGCAGGACGCGGCGAGCCGGGCCGGGTGCCACGGTGTGGGTCTCGGAGCTGCAGGGCGCCAGGATGGCGACAGGCAGCTGGCTGGTGCCAGGGATCTGGAGCGCAAGGGCAAGGAGGGGAACCGTCACCCTCACCCCGGTCGGCCCCGAAAGGCTCTTGGCAGCTCCTGGGCGCGAGCGCGCGCGCGGGGGAGGCTCCCTCCCCGGGCAACCCCAGCGAGGGTTCGCCCGAGGTCAGAGGCTCAGGCCGGGGTCGGCCGGCGCGACCCGTGCGGAGCGCGCTGCAGAGCGGGCGCGGGGCGCAGGGTGGCGCTCGCTGCCCGCGCAGCGGGCGGAGGTGGCCGCGGCGTCTTTGTGTGCGCCCGGTTCCGGCGCGCGCGGCGGGCCGGGGTGCAGGGCGCGGGGCTGACGGGCAGACCCCGCACCGCCGGCCCAGCGTCCACTGAGCCCCGTGGGGCTCGCCAGCTCTGAACTCTTCCCGAGGGGCCCCACGGTCTTCCTGAGCGGACCTCCGCGCGTCGCGGAGACGGAGAGGAAGGCGGGTGGTAGCTTTGAGAACAGCTGGGAACTACTCCCGGGCTCCAAGCCGCCTCCGAATCCACTGTTTGGAAAGGAGGGTAACTTTGGGCAGGCTGGGCCTCAGCTGGAGGAGCAGAGGCCGCGTCGCGCGCGCCCTGCCCGGGAACCCCAGAAGTTGCTAAGTGCGGAGCCAAGTTGGGGAGTGACTCGGATTCACCGCAGCAGCCCCGGCCAATGCACGGAAAAGCGCGGTGTGCGAGCAGCGGCGGGTCGTGGCCGGCCTTCGTCCCCCTGGTTCCAGGTCACCCCACACCCTGCTTGTCGTTCCCCAGAGTTCCCACCGTTGTTAGGCACCGGAGCTAAACGGTTCAGGCTGCTGCTGTGCCGCTGGGAGTCTCCGCAGAAAATTAAATTAAATTAAACACGCGCCCAGGGACCAAGGAAAATAGATCCCACTCTCCCAGCTCTCCCCACCCTGCGCTAGCCTAGCCGCCTCCCTGAGCTCACGGAGGGTGCGGCAAATGCGAAGGGCGCGCAGCCGATGGGGTCTCGGGTCTGGCAAGGAATACAGAGGGCGCAAGCTAGTTTTGAGTCTTTTCTTTTTTAATAACTATAATGGTATATGAAGAGAGTCTTCTTACAATGCCACCCGAAAGGAGAGCCGAGAGAGAGAGAGAGAGAGAGAGAGAGAGAGAGAGAAATTGGTAATACCTGCGTTTTTCTTAGGAGTGTAAGGAAAAATGATGATGCCTGTTTAGCAGCAAGATTCAGTAGGAAAATTTTAACACCGAAGTTTCTTCAGGACACTTGCCGGGTCCACCCCTCTTTTTGCGACTCAATGCAAAATGGAGCAAGATGTAGACATTCTTTCACTATCATGCCTATCTCTACTCTCTTAGGCAACCAGAGAACAATCCAACTCTATCCTTAACTGTACCAGCCCAAACCATCACCTGACCTGGGAGCTAATCCTCCACAATAAAATATTTATAAAGAAATTCCTCCACTGGCCTTTGTGACATTCCACACAGTGACCCCACCAGAAGATCTGCAGGAGATCTGCCCGGCCTCATCCACCTGCCCGGCTTTCACCTTCCATCTCAGCATTTTCCACCCAGGGGAGGGAGGAGTGAGTGGCGGCCATACTGGGCTAAGAGGGTAGCAGAGAGAAAAACCCATCTGGTTTCTTTCACCAGTACCGGCTGGTGCAGGAGAGTGAGCACCAGCAGCTCCTGGCATTTCTTAACGAAGTTTTCAACATAAAACCTTCCACTCGAGGGTCCAACCTTACCAAATCACACTCAGGATCCCTGGATCAGAGATCAGGAAAGTGAGGAAGGAGGCCGAAAGGGAGAGAGCCTCGGAAGGGAACAGGCACTCAAGTGTGGGCGAGATGGGAAGGTTGCTGGGAGCCGGGCAGCCCTGGGCCCCGCTCTGGAGGCTGGGCTGATAGATGCCGGTCTGACCCCTAGGTCAGCAACTCCTTTAACTCCACCTTGATCCGCAATACCGGACGCTCGCCATTCAGAATGAGACCAGCATCTGGCTCAGTCTGCCCCTGAGCCAGCCTCAGCCGCGGTTCCAAAACACCTGCTTTCCCACAGACAAAGCAGGGGGAAATTGTCATTTTGTATCCCTTCCTCTGCCCTCCCAAGAGAGAATGCTCCTTTCCCCCCAAGGGCCACCCAGCGCACTCTGCAGAAATACTGCTCAAAAACCATCAAAACAAAGTCCATCAGAGCCACCGGAGCGAGGGGGAGCCCATGGAAGAAAGTGAAAGTTTGCACAGCTATCCAAGGCAAAGAATTCTCCCTTTAGACCCCAGCTCCTCCTCTCACAACCCACCTCTCACACCAAATGTCGCTTCTGCACGGGATGCAACCCGTATCATAAGTGACCCCCGCAGCTGTCCCCTTACCTGCCGCTCTCTCCGAATCCCTCAGCACTGCAATTTTCAATTAAAAAGAAACAAGACTTAAAGTGTGTTCTGCGTGTTATTCCTAGGAAGAAAGTGACAGAGAGAGACTGTTTTATTTTTTTAACACCATGGCTGAGGGTTGTAGTACGCTAAAGAATCAGAGCTAACTTGCTCGTCTAAAACCGCAGACACAGACAGGGTCATCAAGGTGACCGGTTACTTAGGCACAAGCCGCAAGGTTCTAACACCTATTTTATCCCTACCCGCGGTTTTTCCACCGGGATTTCTAATATTCCCCAGCATTCCGTGCTTTCATTTCTACTTCTATGGATCGCAGCGACTATAGATACATACATGATGATAGAAATGTTCCAGTTCAAGATGGAAACCCAGACTACACTTGAGAGGAGGACAAACCGAAAGAAAGAAGCTAAACTTATAAGAATCTGAACACACTAACTTTTTATTCAGTTTGATTCAAAATAATATTAATCTAATAGTGAAATAGTTCGATATAACATCAGTCAACATTTATAAGTACTTTAGATTTCAAAATATGGCTCGAGAACACCCATTGCTTAAATGCACTTAAACATAACAAGACAGCATTTTTATTGGCATCATGGACACCTATGAACAATACCCTAGTCAACAGATTAAGGTTTAACCTTCCTTTTCTTTGGTGGCTGTTTAGAGACTTTCAAAGAACAGATAACTCACTCCAACAGGAATCTACACCTCTACAGGAGCTCTACAGGAGCTCCAGCTAAGACGTGGAATGCCAAAAACAAGCTTCTGTTAGCTGGATGACCTGACAACAGAAGCCATCCCCTCAAGCCCATGTTTTCATTTTCGTTGCATTGATCTCCCAAGGCAAGGCTTGGCCTTTTAAATGCTAAAAGCAACCAGTGGCCCACAACCCGGCTCCAGCAGAACGAGATTTCTATGAATTGTTTGGTGACTTAGCACAAATTTTAAGGTCAGTAAGTCCTGATACTATGAGCTAAATCTACTGGTAAATAATTAATTATATTTCGTAGACACTATAATCTTATCTCAGCAAATAGAGAAAACACGGCTTTGCCAAATAGATCGGTCCATCTAGGTAACAGCTTAAAGGCAGTTATTTAAATATCACCACAAAACAGGGTTATATTATGTTTAAATTAGACATTTTACTGAAGATAAAATGCAAATGTCCATAGTTTTAAAAGAGGAAAAAAAATACAAGTTAACTGGCCTAGTCTTTTATCTGTTTATTAATACCATTTAAAATATTACAAATAAATCAATTACATTTCATGCATTTAAAATGCAAGTCTAAAATGTTCCAGAGAAAGGCTTTCATTTCAATGTGAAATATCCAAATTATTTCAACATTACAATGAGCAATTAGTTTGCAGAATCTGCAAACATTTAAATGTAGCATCAGGAGTGTTCATTAACATTTAACAATATTACCCTCAGGAAATACACAAAGGCCAAAGTTAGTCGAGTTTCACTTGGACAATTTATTTAATACATGGGTTTTGGTGGACCCAGTTATTATGAAATATAGGCGAACTCTCACTTCAACTATGCCTGAACTGCCAGCAAATGCAAATAAGTACATGCTCCATTAAATTAAATGTCATCCAACATTTATCAAATATTGTCTTAGTTACAGTTTGACACCTATCTAAATTCGTATTCGAGCAAAACTCGGCCCCGAAAGTGCGTTGGTGGCTCTGCACCTCCAGAAGTGAGTTGAGAAAACTCGCAGCTCCTCAGAACTGCAACAATAACTCTTAATAGTTTCTCGTGACCAAAAAAAAAAAAAATCAAGTTTACGTCAATATATTTTTCAAATATTTACTGGAAGTAATGTACAAGAAAAATACTATACAAAATCGTCTCCTGGACAACCTCCCACCCTGACTCTGGTGGAGTTCTGTTTAATTGGTAACCAATCTAGAACGATTCTCCAGTGGTACAAACCATTAGGTTCAGATATCGTTTACAATTGGGTTTTTTTTCCCCCTCCCCTATTTTTTCCTTCTTTGGGCATTTAAACTACAGCCTCATCTGAAAGAAATGGTAGCCTCTTCGGTTGTTTATAAGTTTAAATCCAAACAAGAAAAAAAAAAGTTTAACCCTAAGAATTTTAACGAATTGCAAGAACTTACAGGAATGGGTTCTATACAAATTGACAGCTGGAATAACAACAACAACCAAAAAAAAAAAAAAAAAGAGTTGGGAAATTACGCCCGGGAGTGGTGAAAGCCGAGGTAGAAAAGAACACAGAGACAGTTAATCTGGTCTCACCGGAAAGGGGTAGCTTTGCATAAGAAAAAGACGCCTACCCCGCCCCCACCCCATAGTGAATGCAATCAAAATAACTTTGGGATCAATATGAGCAGTTTCCAGAGAAAGGCTTCGCATTGCTGGAGGAAAACCTATCTAGACGGGAAATCTAATGCAAGGGTGACTTTTTTTCTCCCTCCAGTTTTCTCATTAAAAAAAAAAAGTTATAAAGATGGGGGTAGGGGAAAGAGGCTGTTGCAGCGACTCGCCAAAGACTGCACTATGCCGAAACTTGCAAGGGTTCCACCCCGGGGAACAAAGGAGAAGACGCCGAGCTGGCGCAGGGAGGGCCCAGCCTGGCCCACGGGGGCCCGAGGGGCGCCCCACCGGGCCCGACCCGCTCCCGCCCCGGGCTGGCCTCGGCCCCGCGGCCTCCCAAGGCCTCAGGCTTGGCTCCTGCTCCAGCACAACGTGCGGCCCGAGCAGCTGCCCGGCGAGGCGCGGGTGCCGGTGCGGGCAGCGCGCCCCGTGGGCAGGGGCGGCGCAAGAGCTACTTACATGGCGAGAGCCCCCTGTTACACAGCTAAGTCACAGAGGGGAGCGGGAGAAAGAGGGGCCGGGGCCGAGCGGCGAGCGGGGTGCCGTGGAGGGAGGCCGGAGCAGAGGCCCAGACGCACGGGGGCAGCTGGGGGCGCGTGCGTGCGCGCGCGTCACTCGAGGCCGTTGCGGTGCCCGGGCTCCGGGGGCTGCAGCAGCTCTGGGGAGTGGCAGGGCGGGCTGCCCGCGGCGCTGTGCTCGCTGTCGGTGTCGCTGCCCTTCTTGCCGCCGCCGCCGGGGCCCGCCGCGCCGCCGCCGCCGCCGCCGCTGTGCGTCTTCACGTGCTTGCTGAGGTGGTCGCTGCGCATGAAGCGCTTGTTGCATACGGGGCAGGCGAAGCGCTTCTCGCCGGTGTGGGTCCGCAGGTGCCGCTGCAGCTCGTCGGAGCGCGTGAAGCGCTTGCCGCAGAAGAGCCAGTTGCACACGAAGGGCCGCTCGCCCGTGTGCCAGCGCAGGTGCGCCTTGAGGTGCGACGTCTTGCCGTACACCTTGCCGCAGCCCGGGATGTGGCAGCTGTGCAGGCCCTTGCGCCGCAGGCTGGCCCCGGCCGGGCCCAGGCGCTCCGCTTCCTGGCAGTTGGGGCAGTCGCAGGTGGCGCGGCCCGAGTAGCGGCGCGCGGAGGAGCGCGGGGAGCCGCCGAGTGGCGCCGAGGGCCCGGCGCCCAGCATGGAGCCACCCGCGCCGGCCAGCGGCGATGGCGCCGAGTCCGGGTAGGAGCCGGGGAGCACGGGCTTGAAGCCGTCCATGAGGTGCTGACCTGCGGGGCTGAGCAGGTGCGAGGAGGCGCCGCTGCTGAACGCAGAGTGGCTCAGGCCCGAGTAATCCGAGTTGTAGCCGCCGAGCGGCGAGTGCAGCGAGCCTTGGAGGCCCCCGGCGGCCGGGTGCAGCGAGCCGGGCAGCGCTGCCGCGCCATTCGGGTTCTGCACGTCGATCCAGCCCGCGCCCACGTCCCACCAGCTGGAGGCGCCGGCCGCGCCCACGTCGCCCGCGGCGCCCAGGCCCGGGTGCGAGGGCTTGAACCACGACTCGTACGGGTGCGCCATGCCCACGCGCGGGTAGATGCCCTGCAGCCCGTCCACCGACGCGTGCACCTTGGAGATGAACACGGGCTGGTGCGCGCCGTCCTGCGAGTGCGCCGCGGAGGAGCCGCTGCCGCCGCCGCCACCACCGCCACCACCGCCGCCCCCGCCGCCGCCACCGCCGCCACCGCCGGCCCCCGCCACGCCGGGCGCCTGGAACACCGCGTAGTCGTTGGCGAACGGCGAGCTGGAGGCGGCGGCAGCGGCGGCGGCGGCGGCGGCCGCGGCGCTGCTGGAGGTGAGCGAGAAGGCGCTGGAGCCCGGCGAGCCGCCGCAGCCGAACGAGTCGGACACCAGCGCTGCGGCCGCGGCCGCCGCCGCCGCGGCCGCGGCCGCCGCCGAGGACGAGCCGCCGGTGCGGGCGGCGCCGGACACGCCGAAGCCCGCGAGGCTGGAGCCCACCACGTTGCAGCTGCCCGAGGACGCGGACGACGAGCGTTTCCAGGGATGGAAGCCCTTGCCGAAGGACGACGAGCTGTCCGACAGCGAGGAGGGGGACGGGCTGGGGCTGCCGATCTTATTGCAGGTGGCGGCGAGCATGGCCAAAGGAGTGGAGCCCAGCCTCGGTTCTTCCTGCGGTTCGGGAGCAGAGGGGACGCGGTGGGGGAGGGGAGAGAGGCGCGTTAGTGCCCGGGCGGCTCCGGGCTCCCCCCTACCCCCAGCCTCACCTAGCTGCCCCGGGCGCCCCGCCGCACACCCCCGGACTCACCTGGCTGCCCCGCGGCGGGAGGGGACGTGGCGGGGCCGCCGGGAGCCGGACGCCAGCGCTACCCGAGGCTGTCCGCGCGCTCCTGGACTCCAGCAAAACGCCAGTAGCGCCGCGGCAGGCCCCAGACGCTCGGAGACGAGCGCGCAAAAAAATGTCCTGGCCGCGGACGGAGTAAGTTTCCCGGGCCGAGAGCCCCGCGAGGGGTTGGCTTTGAGGAGCCGGTCCCCAGGCATCCGCAGGGCGCTTTGCACGGACCAGTCTCGTGCCCCGGAAACCCACCCTGGGCTGTGCACCCCCCCACACACACCCACACCCAAGGCCGTTCGCTCCTCCTGCGTCTCCTTTTATTTTCTTAAAAAGCAAAAAAAGAAAAAATTGAATCTACAATCTTTTTAAGAAATAATGAATTCAACGTACCTGCAAGACCAGGCGGGCTGGATTGAAGGGGAAGGGGCAGCCCCTGCGGTTTGCCCGGGGAGCAGAAGCCTGCTCTCGGCACCCCCAAAGTGTCGCGATTTTTTTTGTAGTTTTTTTTTTCTCTCTCTCTCTTTTTTGCGCCGAGGGCTGGGCGCGGGTGCCCCGGGCCCGGAGCGGCGCGCGCGGCGAGGCGGCTGCTCCCCAAGCGCCCTGCGAACCGTCTCCAGCGCCGGAAAAAGTGATCTGCCCCCTCCCCCTCTTTCCTGTCTCCAAACTGCCTTGTATTTAAAGAAGGGGAAGGGAGGGAGGAAAAAAAAAAAAAAAAACCTCAATAGAGCGAGACGGACAGCCCGTGGCCCGGCCGGGGCGGCGGGGACCCCCTCGGACCCGCCATGAAAGGAGCGCAATTAAAGCCGCGAGGACAACGCAGAGACTCACCCCCAGAAGTGAAGTTGCCATCCCACAAAAGCGCCCTCCGCCTCCCGGAGGATCTTTTTTATATTGATAAATCAGAGGCAGTGTTTTTTTTTTAAGAGGTGTGCAATACAATGATCAGTTCCGCCCATTCCGCCACAATTGTAGCTCCCTCTCCGGCTTTGAAGTGCCGCGGAGGCGCCGCCAGCCAATCGCCGGGCTCGCCGGGGCCGCGCCGCGCGCGCGCCGTGAGGTCATCGCCGCGGCCGCCGGCGCGCTGGGGGAGGGGCGGGAGCGCGCGCGGTGCGGGGGAGCGCGCGCGGGGATGGGGGCGCTGTGTGTGTATGTGTGTGTGTGTGTGTGTGCGCGCGCGCCGCGACCCAGCCGGCCCACCGCCGACCGCACGCGCACGGGAGGGGTGTGTGAGTGCGACGCAGCGGGGGTGCAGGTGACAGGGTGTGTCACTGGGTCTGCCCCACCCGGGGAGGGGGCGGGCGGCTGCAGAGGAATGATGGCGTGCGTGAGAGGGCCCGAGAGAACTGGGTGTGAAGCGGTTGTGTGTGCACGCCCCGAGAGGGCAGGCGTGGGGGGGAGGGCGCACGCTCCAGAGCCGGGTGTGCCAGAGCTGGGTGTGAATTCAGTGGATTGTGCAGACGGAGGAGTGTGTGTGTGTGCGTGTGCACGCGCCAAAGCTGGGTGTGAGTTTGTGCAGAAGGTTATGTGTGTGCACACGTGCCAAAGCTAGTGTAGGTGTGTGTGCACGCGGGAGAGGGCAGGGATGTGTGTGTGCACGCGCCAAAGCTGGTGTGGGGGTGTGTGCAAGAGGAGGAGGGTGTGCACGCGCCGAAGCTGGGCCTGCATGTGCGTGTGTGTGTCCCACGGGAGAACGTGTGCCAGTACGTGTGCGTGTGCGCGCCCCGAAGCTGGCTGTGAGTTTGTGTTTGTGTTTGTGCAGAGGGACGCGGTGTGTGTGTGTACGCGCGCGTGCACCGAAGCTGGGTGTGAATTCAGGAGCCTGTGCAGACAGAAAGGGAAGGTGTGTGTGAGTGCACGCGCCAAAGCTGGTGTGAATGTAAGTGCAGAGGGAAGAGGAAGAGAGTGGGCGCGCGCGCACAAAGCTGTGTCTGAGTTTGTGTTTGTGCAGAGGCAAGGGCATGCGTGTGCGTGCGCCGAAGCCGGGCCTGTGTGTGCGTGGGTGCCACAGGAAAATGTGTGCACGCGCGCGCCAAGGCCGGGCGCTAAAGGGCGCGTGTGTGCGACGCACTCTGGGGACTGAAGACTGAAGCTGGCAGAAAGTTGAGCGACGCTGAGTGAATAAACGCTTGCGAGTGCTGCCACGGTTGCCAACTTCCTGGGGCTCACTGTGCCTGAAACCTTGGGGTTCTTCCTTCCCGCACCCCCACCCCTTAACTTCCTGGACATTATCAGACCAGTTTGGGGGGGAAATCTTGACGCCCGTCTTCTCTCTCCGGGGCTCCCAGTAGGGGCAGAGCAGAGGGGTTTGGCCACCGGGGTGCTTTTAGGGGCGCGGCGGGGCGCGAGTGCGCCTGCGTCAGCATGGGGACTTTGATGTGGTCGCCTCCGCTCCCCTGCTCGGAGGTGGGATTCCGCTTAGGAAGTGCGCGTCTCGCTCTGGGGAGGAGGTGTGCTCGTCCCTTGGCGTTGAGTCCATTTCAATACAAAAGGATTAGAGCGAGCAGGGAGAGAGGGCTGTTTTTCCCCTCTAGGTGAGAAGTTGGGGGGAATGTGGACGTATTCCCAGGAAACCTCAGGGCCTCTTTCTGAGAACCGAGCCCGGGGCTTTGATGGGGAGCGGTGGGCTCTGTAAAAACGAGCATGTGACAGGTCTTGGGCCCGCCTTTATCCAGGGTCTGTGTCTGCAGGCGTGTGCGGGTTAACAGGTAGGAGCAGTTGAGATTGGGTGGATGTTAGTCACTTGTTTGCCATTTGCTCTGTTCCTCGCCTTCGGAATTGTCATTGCAATTACTGCCACCACGAGGGGCTTGCTTAACTTACAGAAAGCACAGTGTAGCAGAAAGTCCAGAGCCCTGCTGAATATTCCTACGCTTAAAGAAAAAAAAAAAGTAACGCATATGTTTCAGTAGTCACAGCTGCTCTTGGAAGTCTGGTTTTCAGTTGGTTAAAATGTGGCTAGCTGGGAGAAGCGTTCGGGGTTTATTTATTTATTTTTTGACCGGGGAAACATTTGTATTTTACGGTTGCATCGCAGCTCCTGAGAGGTCAGAGGAACCTCCTGGGGTTTCCTGAGCTGCACTCGGGTCGTGTCGCTGGTGGGAATTTCCTGCAGGCGGCTGGTGTGAGCCTGTGTGTTTCTGACCCCGTTTTAGCATGTGGGGATATTGACTGTACATCACATGTATTGATTAAGGGGGGTAAGGGACACTCCGGTACCTTAAAGGAGGTGAGAAGTAAATTAATGAACTACTTGCTTTCTCCGACGGCTGACGCTTACCATAAATGTCGAGTTTCTCCCTGCATGAAGCTCCCAGTGATTTCAGCGTGTTGAGAAGGCGTGCCAGACCAGCCCAGAAGGAGGAAGGGGTGGGGAAGGAGGGAACTCCGTTTAACAAATAAAAGAGAATTAACTTCATTGCTGTGGTCTTCTTCTGTAATGATATTCATTTAAAGGACCTAATACACTGTTCAAATTCGGGGCTTAGTTCTAGTCAATGCCGGAACCCTCAAAGGTGGGGGAGGGAGGAGGCTTGGAGGGAAAGATTCCCTCCTAGGAGTAGTTCTCCTTTTAGCCTCCTATCTTTTGGAAGGAAGGGGGCAGGACTAATAAAAAGTTAAATGCTGATTCCAAGAGTAAACAGAGGTGTCAACCACTGTTTGCTCAAAAAAAAAAAAAAAAAGGTACCCCCCCCATGATTGCAATTTTTGAGCTACCTAATTCTAAGATTTTTCACTTGTATAAATTCACTTGAGCTTCACATGTCATTCCTTCTATAACAGGAAATCACAATATCGGTTTGGATTTAATGAGAATATGGGATACTCCAACCTGTATCCCTCCTGGCTGTTAGCAGTTGAAGACCCTCACCAAAGTTTGTATGCACAACTTTCTTCAGGAATATATGCATAGATGAGTAGGAGAATATAAGCATATATTCCTTTATTCCCACTTTTTTTTTAAATGGAGGTGTTTATTTCATAGTAGCATTTGGTCCAAGGTTTGTTTGTTTTTTTCTGCTCAACCCACTCCTCCCCACCCAAAAGTGGTGTTTGTATCATAGAGCGTAAAGCAGCGGAGTTAAAAAGACAAAAGAGCACGGTTTCATTGACCAAATATTAAAAGAACCCAACTTTTGCTTGGAGTTTCACTGAAACCATCTAGGTGGCGGCAGGTTTGCCACCAAGTCTTTCATTCTCAGGGATGTCTATAACCCACGCATGGGGGAGCCAGCCAGCCTGGCACAGGTTTTCAGGGTCCAGAGAGTTCAGTGTGTCTTTTATGATATTGATCACTACCCTGGAGTATTATGTCATGATAATATAGACGTTGGGACTGGAAGAGAAAGAGGAAGTCCCCGGCTTCCAGACCTCATTAAAAGTTTCCCCACCCCAAGTGAAGCTTCCTGTGCTGCGGGGTGGGGGTGGGGGGGTAGGAGTAGATGGATACTGTGCTGTTTCTTGCGAACCTGTGGGATCCGCTATCAATAAAGCTAAAATCTATTAGCATTCTGTATGCATCTGCAGCATAAATTTCATTTGAATTTCAAATTTAATAAACCGGGAGGTTTTTAATCATCCCTGGTTTTATTTGTTTGATATTAACATGCTTATTGACCGGGTCTGGTGACCAGTTTGATCATTACAGGACAGCAAAAAGTTAATTAAAACGACCACAGCCCCTTAATCATATCATCTGTCTCATCCGTGTCGCTCTCTTTATTACCGGTGATGATGGATAGTCTCCCAGATTAATTTCTCTGTTTCTTCGATTTGGACAACAGCTTTGGGGACCTAATTTACATCCTGGGAACAACTTGCTCGAGTATATCTAACACCTTGCAGCTACAATATACATCAACATCTCCTGGACGGCGCGGGCAGGGGAACCGCTCCGCAGGCGGTGAGAGCGCGCGGTTAGGCCCGCGCCTGCAGCCCCTAGGGCTTTCACAGCTGAAGACGCTGGCCGGACCGGAAAGCACATTAAGGGGCCTTCGATCCCTGCTTTTCCTTTTTGGGGGGAGGGGAGTTGGGGAGTGAAATATGCCTCCGCTGTTTGGTTAATAGATTAAAATGTGTAGATACAGCCACGAGTAAATAAAGCCATTTGTAACCATTAAGTACAATTAGGGATTTATAGTCGAAACATCAAAGTACCCGGGCTTTCAAGGGGCCGGCCACGCACCTACAACAAACACGGTTTTGAACGTGTTAAGTGTGGTGGTCCGGTATGTACACAGCGCGAAAACAAGGGGGGAAAAAATAAAATAAAAGCAAAAGTCTAATGGAGAGAATGGAAAAGGATGCAAACGCGCTGCAGCGCGCACCGCCGCCGGGCGCTGGGCTCCGAGCCCCGCCGGCCCGAGCCACGGCTTTCGGGCCGCGGACCCCGAGGACGCGGTGCGCGCGACCCCGGGCCCTGACTGGGTGCGGGCACTTCGCGCGCCCCCCGCACCGGCCACCACCGAAAGCGTAAAGGCGCGGGTTGGAGAGCCGAGCGCCGCCGGCGGCTGCGGGGAGCAGCCGGGGTTTGGGGGGCTTGGGGAAGTGGGGTGGGGAGTGGGAAGATGGGGGTCCTAGGTCCGGAGCTCTTAGGTCCAAGTTTCCTTCCTGCTGAAAAGCGCGCGGACCTGTGGATTCCTGAGGGGTGTCCCTCTGCGGCCCACTGCAGCCCCCCCTCCGCCCCCACCCCGGCTTTGCTAACATTTCCTGGGAAGAGAGGAAAATAAAAGCCCCTCGCTGGTGGCAGATTGTTGAGCCGTAGGTGGGAACGGATCAGTCGGCCAGAGCCGAGAGAGGGCTGTATTTTCCTGATTGGAAAATGGGAACTTCCACGCTCAACAATGGCCCCTATTAGGGAGGTGATTCGGTTTCAAACTGTCCGGCCGCCTTTACGGCTCAGGCCTGACTTTCCTGCAACTGCTTAATTGGATGCATTTGCTGACCACAGCGATGCCGCCGCGACTCTTGCTCTGCTTGCACGGGAGCGCCTTTGCCTGGGTGCCTCTGTTTTATTCGTGTAAGAAACGGCATCACTTGAGAGTTGTTTTTTTTTTTTTTTTCCCTGAATGGAGTCGATATTTTCTCAGCTTTTTACGCTTTACATTTCTTCTCTGCCAGTCAAAACGTGCAAAAGTTAGAAACAGTTTCATTAAACACGATTTACCCATCTGAGTAAGACTACCAGCAGCCTCGATTTCCTTCCGCTGGGGTATTCAAATTGGGTATTTTCATGGTACAAGGAGAAGGACTTTTCCTGCGTGTCAAACAATGTTGTTCCGAAATGGGCAAGTTCCTAGTTAGGACAGACACCAAGGTAATTTACACAACAGGTCTTTGGAATCTCCATCTACAGGGTTAGCCTCCAGTGCAGGGAGAGAACACAGGTTTTGTATTTTATTGCCGGCTGCTGTTCACGGCTTCATACTCTGCTGCTGTGTCGGCAGGCCAGTTCTGCAGGCAAGCTGGACTCTTCGGTGTATTTCATGTTCAACTCTCAGCCAGCCCAGAGATGAAACTGATAATTAATCCCAGGGCACTTGGTATGTCTCCTTCCTCCTGGAAATGAAGGAGACAAGTGAAGGGAAAAAGAGTTTGGGTATTGGGGGTATATGGGGGGTGTGTGTGTGTGTCCTTGTAGGAGGCCAGAGAAAAGCCGAAGCGTGGACATCCAGACGAGCATGGTGTCTGATTTTTTTTTTTCCCAGAATGGATTTGTGGCGGCTGTTTTCTCTTCTGGTATTATATATCACTTTCTCACCGCTAACGCAGAGAGTTAAAAACTACTAAATTCTTATGTGCCACACTATTGATTTCTTTTCATTCTGTTCTGTTGCGAGAGGAGGGAATGCTCCCAGATTACCCCGTCGTCTGCTCCAGACGGTTGACAATTGCAGTCACAGTTTCGGGAAGATAAATGTTACTTTGGGAATTGTGTTTAATTACAAATAATCTAGGATCTGCTTCGGGGCTCCAGGTTTAACCACACACATGTGTTCAAATCATTGTACAAGGTTTACAAAGGGGTGCTATTCATGAAAGGATATATAATTCGCTTTCTCAAAGCAGAGGGAAAACTGGGGTGCTCCTGCTTGGGGTTTGTCAATAGACCAAAATAACCACCACCACCAATGAAAACGTGGGGTACTCACGAGACTAAGGGGAAAGAAAATGCTCATCAGGGTTTACCTTCAGGTCCATTTTATTAAGTTGAAAAGCTGAAAACAAGCTATTCTTTGTTGGAGTTCTTAGAATCCCTTACATCAGTCCCCTGGGGTAGTGAATTTTGTTGATTTCTTTCATCAGTTTATATTTTTCTGCAGGAAGTTTTGTAGATATATTTCCCCCGTGGTTTACTATTATTATTATTATTATTTTTACAGTTCCTCTTGTAATTCAGCTGCCACCTTTGCGTGCGTGTGTGTGTGTGTGTGTGTGTCTTTGCTTATATGGCAGCTCAATTAGTGTTGTTTGTGTGTGTGTGTGTGTGCTTGCTTTTTTTCTAATAGTCTTATTAACAAGAAAAAAGGTGGTGAACAGGTTATTCTCTTCACCTGCCCTGGCTGTAGGAGTAAGATGAGCAGCACTGAACAGATGTCCCCATTTAAGCCGCTCTTTTCCCACATGCCTGCTGGATATTGCAGGCGCGCAGGAAGCTCGCTTCAAACCTGGCCCATTTCAGGCCATAATGGCCACGTTATTTCGGCCCAGTGAACACGAACAAAATCGCGTGCTTTAGAATCATTCGACTCCGAGTCCAGGAAAAGCAGGGGGTGTGGTGGCAGTGGGGGTGGCTAGGGAGGGTTGTGCGGGTTGGGGGGGGGGGCGATTTCATCTCAGATCGCAGGAAGAGAACTTGCTTAAAAGAATTTTTCCCCAGCAAATATGGTATAATTTACTGCGCAACTCAATAATCCGAGGGGCAATGCAAAAGCCCTTTGCGTTGTAAACCGCTTCTAATTACCTGCCAGAGCAATTAGCTGACTATCACGAAGAAATTAGATCGCTCAATGTAGCATAAATAATGCGAATAATTTTGTAAGAAGAATGGAAAGCGAGACCTGGTGTTTCTTTATAAGGAAATAACACCTCGTACTGTACAAGCCCTCCATGAACACACACTACTGTCGAGGCATGCATGGCAATGAGTCCGAGCAGGAGCCCCTGGCTGCGGTTCAGCACTTTTTCCGTTTACGTATGCGGGGTGAAAGTCGGCTTCCAGGCGCTCCGGCTCCAGCCTTCCAGCTCGCAGTAATTAACACTTAGCGACTTCAGTGGGAAAACCTGTTTTCCAGATGATTTTTACAATGCAGCTTTATGTCTCATTTGGCAGTTGAAATGGCTGCAGTTGTTTCCTGGCCTCATCTCTACTATCATCTGTTGAGCATATTTTGCTTAGAATATTGACTCCCAACCAAAACTTGGGTGCAGGCTTTTGCTGACTTTTATTTTCTTAAGAAGCAGGGCCATCAGGAGCCACTTTGAAAAGACAGGAAGGCAAAGAATTATTGTAATGACGTGTAAGTGCCAGCAGATCGCTGCTTGGCCAAAGCTCGGTCGTAAAGTATTGTTGGAACGTTTGGTGTGTGTGCACTTGAACGCTGTAGTACAGATTTACCAAATATTGCATATTATGTTAAGCTCACTTCCTTTGAGTCTTTCCTACAGGGGGTGAAGGAAAGCAGGAGAAAAGCCAAAACCCAATTTTGGAGGAAAGCTGAACATACATTTAGGTGTTGAAAAGTACTATCAAGTTCTTGGAAATGTACTAGGTGTGTAGATTACGAATGAGAAAACAGCTTCAAAAGATGATTGGAAGAACATGTGTGAGAACGCCTACACACACACAGTGGGGGGGGGGGAGGGAGAGAGAGAGAGAGAGAGAGAGAGAGAGAGAGAGAGAGAGGCTGTTGCCCACATTCACTGGTTCCAAACCTGGTAAACGGGGTGGGTCACCTGTTTGGGTCGATCTGAATCAGCCAGGGGCACTTGTGTGCAAGTCTGTGTTGGCGGCAGCAGAGTGCCAAGGGAACCGGATTTTTCGTGGTCCGGGTGAGCCCCACTCCTCACCAAGGGCTGGGTCTGGCGCTGCCTCCCACCTGCCTTCCCCCACCCCTAGTTCATGCCTGCACATCGGAAGCTTTGGCCCAGGTCATCTAACGAGCATCTTCACAACTGATTTAAGTCAATTTGATAGGCTTTCGCAATGGTCTTGGCCCGAAAGCGGCACACATCCTGGTTCTTCTCCCTGAGAATCATCTGAAGGTTTTTGTGGATGGAGACTGAGGGGATCCAGGTCATTCATTAACTCAGGGTGAGGTCTGATGCAGTTAGTCATGGAGTCCCTTGCAAGCCCTTTCCGTGGAGAGCCGCTGGCCACCTTAGTCTCAGGGCTGCAGGGTTGGAGGGAGGTGTGTGGCCACAGAAAGCATGTCCCTACCCTACCCCACCCTGGCTCCGCTTACCAGAAAACAGCTCCCAGTTAGGTGTTAGAACTAACGTGTCCACATCAGTTCTTGGAAACTCTGGACAGGACGCGCTAATCACTGGGTTCCAGGGCATCAGCTTGAAGCCAAGCCAAGTCCCCTCTTCCAATCCCAAACAGTTCAGGGGCACACTTTTATTTACAGTTTGACAGGTACCAAGTCCTGTCCTCGGGGAGGTTGGGGGGGTCATTATTTTTGAAGAGGAAATAAAATCTGGGCTCTTGTTTATCCCCCCAACACCCCACAACCACACATTCCTCCTGGCTGAATGATTTCAAAGCGTCACTTCTCCCCAACATTTCCTACCCCAATAAGGGCTGTGAAGAGTCTCCTCACCTTCATTGACAAGGACCCTGCTGGCTACCCCACGGTCACACAGAACAAAGACCAGGGGTGCAGGCAGCTGGGAAGAGAGGACCAAACTTTTTCCTGTTGAGGAGCGGGCAATCAGCCACACCAGCGAGACAGTGCCTCCTGCCCTCGCCTTTGTCTTTCTTAAACGCTCGCTCACTCTCTCCCTCCTCTTCTTCCCTCTCCTTCTCCTCTGGTCTCTCTCTCCTCTCTATTCCTCCCTTCCCTTTATCTTTTTTTTTAGGGGGGGGGGAGTGGGGGAAATAAACTGGACTGATTATTGTCATGTCTGTAGTTGCTCTAAAAACATTTTCCAAAGGCGGCCTCTTCAGGCAAACACATTGGTCTTTGATCAACACTGAAGAAAGCAAACACGGGAAGAACTTAACCCACTTCTCTGGAGTCTACACTCGGCATTTACAGCCCTGAAATGGAATGCCCATTACCTCGGGAAGGGAGGCTATTAGCCGAAGAATTCCCCAGGCTTTCTGCAGAGGGTGCTTTCCAAGTCGCTGACAGTATCTAACCTAGGCAGTACTTGCTTCCCTTCAATGAAGCTTCCGGGTGGAAAGCCGGAAGATGAGACGGATATTGCTCACTGTCGGTTGATTTGATAAAAACAAAATGTTACGGATAAAAATGTGGGGGAAATGCATACTTTCCCTTCTTTGGGTTCCAGGCGTTCTCTGATCTTACAGAACAAAAAATGACTTGCAGAAATGAACTCTGAGAAGAGAGAGGTGGCAAACTAGCAAGCACCCAAGTCAAACCCAAAGAAGCTTTTTTCTTTCTGCTGATTTTTCCGATCGACTGGAATTAGAATATTAAAGAGTGGTTTGGGTCGAATTCAGTGTTTCAATCCGCTTTAGAAAAATTAACTGAAAATGGGTTCCTATACACGTACAGTGTTTAAAATTTCAAAATAAGCCTCGGACGGTCACGGGTAAGTTTACCAAGCGCTTGGCTGTTGCTCTACCAACTAAGCCAGAACTTTCTTAACTTAGGCTGCAGCCATCAGCATCTCGTCCTGCCCCTCAGCTTCCTCGGTGAGGACTTAGGAACTGAAATTCCAAAACGGCTCAGGCACGGACGGCGGGAACCGGCTTTACTTCGCTGCGGGAGGAAGCTGCGGGCCTCCAGGCCTGGTTCACCTGCGCCCGCACAGGAGCCGCGCTTCCGCACCCCCCACCCCAATGTCGGCGTCCCCAGCGCCCCGGGGAGCTATGGCTCACGCTGGTGCCCAGGCCGCGCCCGCCTGAGACACCAGGTCCGTGGACAGGCCTCGGGAAACGCAAGGCAACCGGCGCCCGGGACGCTGCGGGGCTTGGAAGGACGCAGGGCGGCCACCTGCCCAGTGCCCGCCAGGGAAGGCGCTCGGCTCCGTCCGAGCGGGCCAGCACAGCAGGCCTAGTACAGGGGCACGGCGCCCCGCAAACCACAGCAGCGCCGCTCGCCAACCCCGCCCCGCAGCCACGTTCCCCTCCGGCGCGGGCCGCCCGCCGCGGGGCACACGCGCCCCCGCCCGCCCGCCCGCCCTCCGGGGGCCCGGGCCGCGGCAGCCCCGGGCGCGGAAGGAGGAGGAGGCGGCGCGGGCGCCGAGCTCCGCCGCGGCCCGGCCCAGCCCCGCCCCGCCCCACCCTCGGCCCTCCCCTCCGCTTAGCCGCGCTCTCCCGCCGCCGGCTCCGCGCTCGGCCCGGCCCGGCCAGGGAGGCCGCGCCGGCTCCCGCCAAGGGGGAGGCGCCACCCCGCCCCGGGGCGGTGGCTGCGCGCGGGGCCCCGGGCCGGGCCACAAAAGCCGCTCTCGGCAGCCCCGGCGGGACGGAGACCGGTGCGCGGCGGCCGCGCCCCACCCCTGCGCTCAGCCGCCCGCCCCGCTCCTCCCCCTGCCCTCCTCCGCGCCCACCCCCCGGGGCGCGCACAGCCCCCGCGGGCGGGAAGGGGCGGCCCTCGGGGCGGACAAAGGGGCCGGCCGGGCGCGGGGGCTGCGGCCGGCACGCGCGGCCGCGGGAGGGGCCCGCCGCGCCCCGGGGCCGCCGACCTGGCCCCTGCCGGGCCCGCGGGCGCGTGCGTGCGGGAGGCGCTCGCGGCCCGGGCCGCCCCCACCTGCTGCCCTCGGCCTGCGGGGCTGGATTTTGAAGCTGCAGTAGAGAGATTATCCTCCGGGCTTTCTGTCCAGGTTGCACGTTAGGCTCGCCCCAGGTGGCCCCCTCCCCCGGGGTTTCCACTTCAGCGAGGGAGGCCCGGGAACCTGCATTTCTGCACAGGTTCCCACGTGACGGGCAGCCCCGCACGGCCCTTGCGCGCGGCAGGGGCGAGGCCCTCCCTGGGGATCCCCCCAGCGCCCCGCGCAGGCTGTCCTGGCCGGCCTCTGTGGTCACTGCACCGGGAGGCATTGTGGACCGGTCGGGCTGGACGCTGGGGCGGGCTCGGCTCGAGAGTTGCAGGCACCAGGGTCCGGCCGGTCGAGACGTGCGCTTCGCCGGCCAGCACCACATCGGAGCACCGAGCAGCTCCCGTGGGCCGTCACCGCTGTCTCCCAGGTTTTTGGGTTTTTTGCGATTTTAAAAAGCCAGTCCTGTGTTCACGTTTTTACCGTTTTGATCTTTACTCGGGGATCTCAGCGCTCTGAAAACAGAGCAAAAGAATTAAATGACAGAGGAGAGGTTCTAAGGAAACCTTTTTTTTTTTTTAAGGCCACCGAAAATTTCTTTAATGTTTTTAAAAAGCGTAGCTGTGTATGTACAGGGAACATAATGACTTTTAGGTTAAACGCATGTCCTCTGAAATCTGCTCGCTCCGGAAAAAAAAAAATAAATAAAAGCCGGTTTGAAAACTTCATGTGGAATGCATTTGATTCTGCAGCGCTGTGCGAGTGCGCTGAGAAAAACTCCGGAAAAGAGAAGCGCTCAACTTTCTGATCCCCAGGGTCGTGTTAATCATCCAGCCTGAACCTTGTCGTTCTCATTGTCAAACACTTAGGTTCTCTCAAAGGGAAGAAAGTTGGGGACTTGCATTCACTGGTTTTCAAGAGGAGATTAAACACAAAATCGATTTAATGGGGCATCTGTAATCTTAAATACAAGAAGTCAAGAGCTAAAGCTATAATAGAAAGGTTAGCCTTCCTCCATTGTTCACGCCATCTAACTCATATTTTTGGAACTTAATTATCAATGAAAGCTAAAACGGCAAGGCAATACAGTATAGGCAAATTACAAGACCTTTTACTTCTCCCAACTGGGTTTAAATTGCAAATCTTAACACTGAACAGTGTGCTTTTGGCATTGAATATTCAATACAGTGAAATGCGTTTTAAGCGAACCACCCAAGGGCCCAGGAACATTTGCTTAATAATGATACTGTGCAATTCTATAGGGCCTTTCAGGCAAGCATCTCAAGTGGAATGCTCCTTAACTATACCCTGCATGGGAAACCTTGGGACTATTTTAAAGTGCTCACTTAAGGCCTATTGGAAAGGATCTTTTAATATAGATTTCACAGTATGGTTTTAAGAAATGAGGTACTGCAGAGTTTTCAATCTCGGGGGTATCATATTCATGGGGATTTGATAGGTACTGAATATTTATTAGTTATTTCATATGAAGCTTAAAATGTACATTTCCCCCAACTTTGTTCTTTGAAAAATTTCAAAAGTTGAAATAATGGTACAATGGCACATTTCATTTCAAAGCACACTTGCATTCCCTTTACCTAGCTTCTGCAATCTGAACAATTTTGTGGCAACTGCTTAGGAATTCTCTCTACATAAAGAGATATTTGATTAGATAGAGAGAGGGAGAGGGAGAGAGAGACAGGCAATATCCATCCATACATGGGTAGACAGGTAGATGTAAGGACACAAGTATTTGCTTGTTTGCTTATTCATGCACACACATACACTTCTCTTCCAATTCACTTACAAGTAAGTTATGACATCACTGCACTCATTCCTAAGTCCTACAAAGGATACTTTAAAATTAAGAATGCAACCATAAACCATAATGCCAACATAAAGAAAACACTGTTATCACTGAGTTTTTAAAAGCATGCCAACTACTTAGTGTTTGTGTTCAGAGTGTCCATGCATTTCATCAGTGTTATGAGAATTTAGGAAGTGAGACCAGAGCTATTCTGAAAACAAACAATTCTGAAATACTCTTCTGTAACATGAGCATCTTGCAATTTTCCCACCTGAGATTCTGATGAAGGAATTACTTGCTATATAAACAGAATTCAAAAATAATTGAAGATTCAGGGACGTGTGACATTCAGAATACAAGCAGGACATTTATATTTCAATCCAAACCAAAAATAAAATATGCTTTTACCTTAATTAATGTTTGATCTAAATTATCAGAATAATTGTCCTAATTATCCACTTCATTTTGCCAGCTAGTGTAGACTTGACCAAAGTGAAAATAGCATTGGCAGTTATGTACTCTGAGAAGTGTATGTAGACAATTTACATAATTTAACCAAAATGGCTAATTAATTGGTATAATCATGGGTGTCTAGGCTTATCCTTTATGGGAAGGTAAGAGAAGTAAAACCTCTCATTTTTCCAATGGTGGCCCCCTCTAGCTTTAAAGATATGTATTTTTTCCTGCATTGAATATTTTTACATTCTTAATTGTAAAAATATTCTCACATATTTTTATAATATAAACATGTTAATTAAAAGTAATTAGCCAAAGACTATCAAGTAGATCTTCTTGTCTATTGCAAGTCCTTGAATTATTACATAACTTAATGTGTGATTTGTACCACTTTGGAAAACATATGTAATTACATATTTATCTCTGTAGTGTTAGTGCTTTATACTTAATATTCACTCATTAGCATTATTCTCTTTTCTATAAAAAAACAGCTTCTAACTGCGTGAAATTCCTAAAGCTTAAAATCATCTTACAAATAACGTAGATGAATTTTTGCAGTTTGCTAGGTGTGAAATTCATACAGCCCTATGTAAAAATTAGCAGGAACAATAAAGTTATTTTTTATCATTTATTTATTTATTTGAAAGGCAGGGTTACAAACAGGCAGAGGCAGAGAGGTTTTCCATCTGCTGGTTCACTCCCCGACTGGCTGCAGTGGCTGGAACTGTGCTAATCCGAAGCCAGGAGCCAGGAGCTTCTTCTGAGTCTCCCACGTGAGTACAGGGGCCCGAGGGCCCAGGCCATCTTCCATTGCTTTCCCATAGCAGAGAGCTGGATTGGAAGTGGAGCAACTGGGACTTGAACCAGCACCCATATAGGATGGGTGGCAGGAGGCAACTTTACTCGCAGTACCACAGCACTACCCCTAATGTTTTATTTTTATGTGGTTCACATTTAAAAAAATATTTATTTGTTTGAAAGGCAGAGTAAAAGAGAGAGAGAGAGAGGAGAGGAGAGAGAGAGAGAGAGAGAGAGAGAGAGAGAGGAAAAAGAGAGAGAGAGAGAAATTTTCCATCTGCTGGTTCACTCCCCAAAGGGCCCCAATGGCTGGAGCTGGGTTGATCCAAAGTCAGGAGCCAGGCACTTCCTCTGGGTCTCCTGTGTGTACTTGGGCCACCCTCTGCCGCTTTCCCAGGTGCATTAGCAGGGAGCTGGATTGGAAGTGGAGCAACTGGGACTCCAACCAACGCCCATATGGGATGCTGGCATCGCAGGAGGCTTCTTTGCAATTTTCCCACCTGAGATTCTGATGAAGGAATTACTTGCACTACACCACAGCACTGGACCACATTTTTAAACATGAGTCTTTCTGCTACATTTCAACAAAGATGTCATTTTCTAAAGCTTCTTTTCAAGGCAGAGCAAAAATGTTGATGAGTGTTAATCTTATTAAAGAACTGCAGTATGAATTGGTTTAATTAGAACTTAAGATTCAGAAACAGTCTAAATTATGATACATGATTTTTGACAACTTCTAACTTTTCATGTCTCTGTCCCTGAGAAATATATTGCTGATCAACTTTAAGAAATTGAGAATAAAAATGCCTTTAAATAAAAAATAAAATACCTTCATATATTTGAAGATGTTATATAATATAATAAACCCCAAATTATAAATTGGGAAAACTAGTTTCTATTCCCAGCTTCATTGGTTTTCTGTTTTAGATCTGATGACACATCATTTAATCTTCCTGAGCCTCAGATTGCTAATTTATGAAATAGTGATATTACTGCCTTGCCAATTCCACAAAATCGCTCTGAGAACCAATGAGATAATACATGTATGTTCTTCTATGTATTGACTGCCTATTCAACACAGATGTAAGCAATGGATGCTTGATTTCAAGATATTTACAGTCCCTGAGTAGAAGAGCAAAAATGCAGGAGGTCACCATTGCAACTTATGGTGAAAGCTGGGATGAAGCTCCTGGTTCCTGGCTTCAGCCTGGCCCAGCCTCAGCCATTGTGGCCATTTGTCAGTGAACAGCAGGTGGACAATATCTTTATCTCTCCCTCTCTCTATCTTTCTCCCTGTGTATCTCTGCCCTTCATCACAGCAGTAAGTTAAGCCACCACTTTCAACCCTGGCATTCCATATCAGAATCCCAGCTGCTCTGCTTCTGAATCAGCTTCCTGCTAATGCACCTGGGAAGGTGGCAGATGATGGCCCAAGTGTTTGGGATCCTGCAATCCACGTGGGAGACCTGGATAAAGTTGCTGACTCTTGGCTTCCACCTGGCCCGCCTTTGGTTGTTGCAAGGATTTGGAAAATGAACCAGTGGATGGATAGAAGATCTGTCTCTCTCTCTCTGTGTGTGCCTTTCATATAATAAGTAATAAGTAAGTAAATAAATCATTTTAAAATAAAAAGTAAGTTAATTTCAGTGCAAAAAATAATCGAAATCCACACTTTTTTCAAAATACCTAGTTTTTTATGGCTTTTTTTTTTGATGAACTCTCATATTTGTTTAATGTGCACATCATTCCTTTAAGTAAACAAGGACTTAGCAGAAGACAAAACCAAGATTCTTTGGTGTATTGTAAGAAGTCACACTGGGCTGATGTTGTGGTGTAGCAGCTAAAGCTGCCACCTGCGATGTTGGCATTGCATATGGGCACCGGTTCATGTCCGCTCTGCCCACTTCCAATCTACCTCCCTGCTAATGGCCTGGGAAAAGCAACAGAACATGGTCCAACTGTTTGGGTCGCTGCTGCCCACATGGGAGACCTAGCTGAAGCTCCTGGCTTCAGCCTGGCCATCTGAGAAATGAACCAGTGGATGGAAGCTTTTTATCTCTCTTTGTAACTCTGACTTTCAAATTAATAAATAAATCTTTATAAAAAGAGAAGTCGTACATGGCAAATGCGGAACACATTGGGGATTAAAGTTTTCACTTCTTAGATTTTTAATGGGGGAATCTTAATAAAGCTGAAGCAGCTCTTATTATTTGAGAAATGTGCCAAAGCTATGGATGGTGCAATAAACTACAGCATATACACAGTAAAGTTTAGATAGAATTTTTAAAAAGGTAATAGTAATGAGTTCCAGAAACACTGTTGGTATCTTGCTCGGATTGACAGGTAAGATGGTGTTCTGAGAATTAACAGGTAAGATGGTGTTCTGAGAATTAATCGGTAAACACTGCTTTGTAACACAATATATATGAAGTATCATCTATAAAAAAGACAGCTGGCTTGAAAATTTTTTATTGAAGTAAATGGGGCTCTGAGACTGTCACTGTCTTTTGTTTGTTGGGGACAAGGTCCTGCCCACTTTGGGGCATTGACTCTGCATCTGTCACTCCATTCACCAGTGAGGCTCAAAGTCGGGACACTACAGCTGTCCTGTTCTTTTCAACCCTTTCTGGGGTGGAGGAGATGAGACGACTGGCTGGCTGGTCAGGCTTCATCACATATTCAGCAAGTCCGTACAAGCTCCATCATGTAATTGTTTTGTTCTCTCCTTTGTTTGGAGAGCAGAACTTTTCAGTTTAAAAGGTCATTGGAATGTTTATTTTACTATGTGTCCCTATTTAATTATTCTACTTTGAATTGTATTTGTTAGTAAAACAATGCTGTCAGATTGTTGGCCATAATTCATGTTTGCTGTGCACATGCGTCCGTTCACATAGCCAGAAGCCATTATTAGTTCGGGGAGAATCCAGTTGGAAGGTTCTGATTAGGTTTCCTTCCAAGTAAGGACTAAGCTGCCCGAATAAGACATGTGGGTGCAAGCAAAGAGTCTTTTGTGTTTGGAAGCAGCAAATTCTACTGATCCAGGACTAATGGCGTCAATCTGTCACAGGAACTTGAATGTGGAGAAATCAAATGGTCTTTCTATTGGTTGGTGACTGGACTGCTTCTGGCCACCCTCTGCAGCTTTGCATTGGAATTCGTGGAGACCAGATCAAAGTTCACTTGGGTTTTCCTTTTAGGGGCAGGTGTGCTGGGTGTGTGTTTGAATTTGCCTTTAAACATCCTGATACTCCTGGTAATCCTGAGCAATGCTACAGGAATTCTCATTTCTAGTCCCAGAAACAGATGATTCCACAAGTGGACTGAGGGTTGTTCCAATGAAATAGCCACCCAATAGTATGTTCCCAGGAAGACACACAACTAGCCATTCTGGAAGAAACACATGCATTCTGTACATACTTTCCATCTGGAAAAATAAAATTTTCTTCCTGGAGTTGAGAGAATTTTCCCAGAGAAATCCAGGCTCAGCTGTTTATCCTAGAAAATGCACTGAAGGGGGTGGTGTTGGGGCACAGTCTGTTTCATCTCTTCTTGCAACACAGGCATCCTGGCTTCAGCCTGGCCCAGCTCTGGTTGTTGAGGCCACTTGAAGAGTCAACCAGTGGATGGAAGGTAACTCTCTCTCCCCCTCTCGCTGTCACTCTGCCTTTCAGATACGTACGTCTTTAAGAGAAAAGAAAATTTATTGACATATATAATGAAGGACATAAGATTTCTATATACACACAGTAAAGCAGATGCAGCTGGAATTAATACTGTGTAATACATAATAAGAAAGAGAAAAATGTGAAGACTTTTGTATACTTCTTAATTGTTGGAAACAATTAAGAAGCCCCTCTGTTATTTGGAAGATCCGTGCATCAGCAGTAAGTACAGCCAGCTCTTTCCTGTAAGTCTTCAGTTAAGGGTGACAATCTGAAATACGTACATGAAAGGAGCAGAGAAGATAACCAGAGTTCCCTATGTCCATTTAGAGGGATCTGCTGTCACTGGGTTGTTGCCAAATATTGTGTGTTCATTGTGAATCGATCTTTCAGTTCTTTAATAATAACCAGAGGTTTGGGTATTGTGGCACAGCAGGCTATTCAACTGCTTGGAACACACCTGTGCCCCCTATCAGAGTGCCAATTTGAATTCTGGCACCTTTAATTCCAATCCAGCTTCCTGCTAATGCATCCTGAGAATCAACCTTTGATGGTTCCAGGGCTTGGGCTCCCACCACCCACCTGGGAGACCCAGATGAAGTTAAGGCTCTTGATTTCAGCCTGGCCCAGCCCTGGCTGTTGCAGATATCTGGCGAGCAAACCAGTAGATGGGAGATTTCTTTCTCTTTCTCACTCTGTTGCTGTCTTTCAAGTAGATGGAAAAATATTTTTTAATGGTAACTAGAGATTTGTATCTTTATTTAGTGACTACTTCAAAAAAGATATTTTTGTGATATTTTGAAGCATTGCCAACCCATTCTACATGTGTGGCCAGTCAAATGCTCTGATGGCTCCCATTTGGCACTGTTCACTTCCTGTAAAGCCACTGTCTTAGCTGTCACCTTTTGTTCTCCACCAGTATTCACCCTTGAATTTGCAACAGCCTCTTACAAATAGAGTCCCTCATTTGTAAGCCTCAGAGAACCTTTGTATAGGAATGTGACTGGGGTGCAACCTCATCTGGAAACTCAGTTGGGGAAGAAGCCACTTCTAATACCATCATTTGTGTGGCTAATAGAATTCATTTCCTTGCGACTGTAAGACTAAAGGCCCCATATTTTTGCTGGAGGCTGGAGGCTGACCTCAGTCTCCACAGGCTGTCAACAGTTCCATGCCATGTCTGCTTATTTCATCGAGTCAGTAGGAAAAATGTCTAGAAGAAGTGTGTAACCCATAGGGAGGCTTACAGAGTGGACTATAACCGAGGAATGATTCCCATCACCTTTGCCACACTCTCATAGTTAGAAACAAGACACATGAGGTCAGGGTAATGGACACCATCTGCGATGCAGGCATCCCACATAGGCACTGATTTGTGTACCAGCTGTTCTTCTGATCCAGTTCCTTGCTAATGGCCTGAGAAAAGTAATGGAGGATGGCCCAAGTGTGTGGGTTCCTGCCATTCACATGGGAGACCTGGAAGAAGCTCTGGCTTCAGCCTGGCTCATCCTTGGCTCATCTTTGGCTGTTATAGACACTTTGGGAGTGGATAGAAGATCAATCTCTCTCTCTCTCCGCCTCTCCCTCTCTGTAACTCTACCTTTCAAATAAGTCTTTTTTTTTTTTTTTTTTTTGACAGGCAGAGTTAGACAGTGAGAGAGAGAGACAGAAAGAAAGGTCTTCCTTTTGCCATTGGTTCACCCTCCACGGCACGCTGCAGCCGGCGCACCGTGCTGATCCAAAGGCAGGAGCCAGGTGCTTCTCCTGGTCTCCCATGTGGTACAGGGCCCAAGCACTTGGGCCATCCTCCACTGCACTCCCTGACCACAGCAGAGAGCTGGCCTGGAAGAGGGGCAACCGGGACAGAATCCGGCGCCCTGACTGGGACTAGAACCCAGTGTGCCGGCGCCGCAAGGTGGAGGATTAGCCTATTAAGCCACGGCGCTGGCCAAATAAGTCATTAAAAAAAAAAAATAAAGAAATGTCATAGATCAAGTTCACACAGATCAAGTTCACACTCAAGGGGAAGAAATTACACAAGGCCATGAATGCCAAAGGGCATCCTTGTTTGTCGACCACAGAGGGTCTCAGAGTCCTTATACATTCTACCTTGACGTAGGAGTCCATAATAAAATTGCTAAAAGTCCAGTGTTTTTATGTGGTAGACATCACATCGGCTATACATATCAGGGATCTGGGGACATGGTAAAGATTGTTCATCAACATTTAACAACAACCCAATACAGGACAAAGAATGGCTAGACTTGAACACTGCCTATAGAATACCCAAAATAGGACAAAAGAAGTATGGTCAGAATTTATGATGAGGGCCAACCTTGCAGTATATCATGATAAGCTGCCTCCAAAGCTAGTATCCCACATGGGTGTCAGTTTGAGTTCTGGCTGCTCCACTTCAGATCCAACTCCCTGCTAATGAGCCTAGAAAAGCAGAGGAAGATGGTCCAAGTGCTTGGGCCCCTGTACCCATGTGGGAGATTCAGCAGGGGCTCCTGGCTCCTGACTTCAGCCTGGCCCAGCCCGGGCAATTGTGGCCATTTTGGGACTGAACTAACAGATGGAAGATCTCTCTCGCTCTCTCTCTTTTTTTGTCTCTTCCTCTCTCTGTAACTCTTTCAAATAAACAAATAAATCTTAAAAAAAAAAAAAAAAACATAATAGGAGGTAAGGCATGGACCCCTTTTATTAAGTTACAGATTTCAGTAATAAAAGTGTTTTAAAAAATCACAGTGCTAACCTTTCAGTTAGGTTATGCTGGTCAACAAAACGAAGGCAAAACAACTTCTGTAACTTTGTTAGTATAGTCATTTCAAATGATAGGAAGTGGACAAGAGGGCCTGTCGAGGAAGACAGTGACTCAGTCATAACCTGAATCACTGGACAACTGTGAGTAAGACCGTTGGACTCAGCAATTGTAAGCATGGCCAACGTGACTAGTACACACTCATTACCTCCTGACAAGGTAGGTTTACTCTCTTTCATAAAGGGAGGAAATACTCTACCACTGCAAAGTTTTAATTAAAGAAGGATTAATGATTTCTTTAGTACTAGACACTGAAGCAAGATAGGAGGGGGAAAATGTCATTACATATCACAGAGCTAGGAGTTCTTCCCTGCCCCATGCTTCCATACACTAAATCCTTCTAGCTGATTTTTACTCCTTTCTCTCCTTTTCATAATGACTGAAATATATATATATATATATATATATATATATATATATATATATAAAATAGCTTTAGTCATTGGTTGCTTTAAAATTAAATGGTAGGGGGCCTGGCGCTGTGGCATAGTGGGTAAAGTTGCCACCTGCATTGCTGGCATCCCATATGAGCACCGGTTCAAGTCCCAGCTGCTCCACTTCTGATCCCGCTCTCTGCTATGGCCTGGGAAAGCAGCAGAAGATGGCCCAAGTCCTTGGGCCCCTGCACCCACATGGGAGACCTGGAAGAAGCTCCTGGCTCCTGGCTTTGGTTTGACTGTTGCAGTCATCTGGGGAGTGAACCAGCAGATGGACAACCTCTCTCTCTCTCTGTCTCTGCCTCTGCCTCTCTGTAACTCTGCCTTTCAAATAAATAAAAAATAAATCTTAAAAAAAAAAAAAAAAAGAAATGGTAGAGCAGGGAATAGCAGGTTAAACTGCAGTTTGCAAAGGCCAATATCCCGTAAGGGAGTGCCAGTTCTAGTCCCAGCTGCTCTGCTTCCAATCCAGCTTCCCGCTGATGTACGTGGGAAGGCAGCAGGTAATGGCTCAAGTAGTTGGGCTCCTGCCACCCACATGGGAGACTGAAATGATGTTCCTAGCTCAGACCTGGCTGTTGCAGTCATTTGGAGGAGTGAACCAGCCAATGGAAGACATCTCTCTCTCTCTCTTTCTGTTTCTCTCTCCCTCTCTCAAATAAATAATACATCTTTAAAACAAATAGGTAAAATTGAGTGACAAACTGACCTTCCTAATTCTTGTTAAATGTCCAATAGGTACCACATAATATGATTATTTTTATCCTATGTGAGGTAAAGGCTAATGTAATTTTTTAAACAACTGGAAATTAAAATATTTAAAATTTGTATTTATATAATTTTATTTTTATTTGAAAGGCACAAAAACAGAGACAGACAGATAGACAGATTGAGACAGCCAGGGCTGGGCCAGGTCAAAATCAGGATCCTGGGACTCAATCCAGGTCTCCCACATGAGTGGCAGGGACCCAAATACTTGAACCGTTATCTGCTGCCTCCTAGGGTGCACATTCGCAGGAAGCTGGACTGAGGCATACCAGCAGGACCTATCTGAACCAGGCATGTCAGTATGGGTTGCATGCCGATGTCACCACTACACCAAATGCCCGCCTCTCAACTTACTTTTTTAAATTCTGTTTTATCATGAAATAAAAAAAAGATTTATTTATTTGAGACAAAGTGATAGAGAAAGACAGACACAGACAGAGAGCTCCCATCAGCTGGTTCACTCCACAAATGCCTGCAATGCCTGGGGGTCAACCAAACTGAAGCCTGGATCTGGGAATTCAACGCAGGTCTCTCACATGGGTGGCAGAGACTGCATTTGAACCATCACCTGCTGCCTCCTCAGGTGCACACTAGTAGAGAGCAGAGCCTGGTCTTGAACCCAGGCACTCTGATATGGAAGATGAGCAACCCAAATGGTATCTTAACTGGGAGGCAACTCTCCCTCCCCACTAGCTGAACAAGCTAATTTTTTGAACAAAAGTGTAATGTAAAATTATGAATATTTTGTGAGTACACATGGGACTAAATTATTTTTAATGATGAAATGAATTCTGCTATATTTCTTCAATGGAGGAAACAGCACTGTTTGCAATAAAAGCTTCAGGCCTTGAAGGAAAAAATTGCACTGGAAGCCATAAAGTTGCCTAGAGCTTGCTTTTAATCAAATATATTTAAATCTCTTAAGTAGATTCTGAAAAGTAACATGAAATTATTTGGTTCACTTCAGCCAACTGGAGGCCACTGGGAGGGTATATAACTAGAGCAAGTAGCCGTAATTATTAAATTATATACATAATCCCTTCAGTTGATGTTAACTCCTGGTGGGGATAACTGTAAACCACAAATTTCATTATCACATTTTTTTTAAATCAATAAAGACAGCAAGTCTAATTCCATTATCGAAGTCTACCTCAATGTAAACAGGCTCTGAAAAAAAACATGATTTAGGGACTTCTAGCTAAATCAAGTAGATTGGACACATGTGGTCTTCTTTCTTCTCTCCAGAAAGCTATCAAAATCATTATAAAAGAATACAAGACAGCAAAATTAAGCCAAAAAGTAAATCAAGAGATAAGGAGCTGTGGGATCCCAGAAACAGAACCCACCCAAAAAGAATGGGGAGGAAAGAATGGCAGATGGGTGTTAGCTTTAGAGAGAGCAACCGGTCCAGTCTGAAACTGGAGGCCAAGGAAGCTAGAGATTCAAGGAAAAAAAATGCAAGACAATAGATTACTTGATGTGCATAAATCTTTGGAAAAAATGAGAGACATCTGACAAATGTGCTGAGGCATTTGAGAAAAAATAGCTATGAGCAAATAGAAAATCAAACCAATGTAATATCAAGGAAATGATATTAACTTCAGGAAAAATAACAATATAAATGAAAGGAGAAACATCATGCAAATATACCACTTGGCTCAGTAGTAAACAATATTTATGTAGTCATAATGCAGTAAATGCCAATTATTATTTGAAATGAAAATTTTGATAAAACTGTATTAGCTGAGAGGGAGATATGTGTGTATTTTTGGGAAAGTATGGTATTTCTTAAATTTAAAATTTGGTCTAGATAATATACATACATGATATAAAAATCAAACACATTTAAAAGTTTTTCAGTATACCCCCACCAAATCTTTTTTTAAAGATTTGTTTATTTATTTTGAAAGAGTTACAGAGAGAGAGGGTGAAACAGAGAGACATTCTATCTACTGGTTCATTCCTCAGATTGCCACAAACGTGAATACTTTTAAAGATTTATTTATTTGAAAGGCAGAGATAGAGAGAGAGAGAGAGAGACAGAGAAGAGAGAGAGAGAAAAAGAAATATCCTCCCTCCACTGGTTCACTCCCCAACATGGCCACACCAGCCAAGGCTGCGCCAGGTGGAAGCCAGGAGCCAGGAGCTCCTTTTGGGTCTCCCACATGGGTGCAGGGGCCCAAGCATTTGGATCATCTTCCACTGCTTTCCCATACATATCAGCAAAGAGCTGGATCAAAAGTGGAGCAGCCAGGACTCGAAACAGGCAGAGGGTTAATCTTCTGTGCCACAGCACTGGCCCCAAATATGTGATTTTTTTAAGAAACACCTTCAAAGTTTTTTTTTTTTTTTTTTTTTTTTTTTTTTTTTAAGATTTATTTATTTGAAAGAGTGATGAGAGACAGATAGAGAGAGAGAGGGATCTTCCATCTGCTGGTTCAGTCCCCAAATGGCTGCAAGGGATAGGGCTAGACCAGGCAGAAGCCAAGAGCCAGGAGCTTCTTCCGGGTCTCTGACATGGGTGCAGGGGCCCAAGGACTTGGGCCATCCTCTGCTGCTTTCCCAGGCACATTAGCAGGGAATTGGATTGCAAGTGGAGCAGCCAGATCTCCAATTGCTATCTATATGGGATGCTAGCATCAGAGGCAGCGGTTTAACCCACTATGCCTCAATGCTGGTTCCTCGAATTCTTTTTTTCACTTCCTAAGCAGCTAACATGCACATGAATGATTTTTTTTCAGGGCTCCCAAATCAAAAAATTCTTTTCAAGTTGTTACTTTCGAGAAGGCTAAAGAACAGAAATTCAGTTCTTTGGGTTCTGAGTTTCAAATTATCTTTAAAAATTAGCAAAAAGCAGGTTATAACAATGAAGGAAATAGTTTACATACTTTTAGTCTACTTCTTTGATTATTTTTAAGATTTATTCACTTATGTATTTATTTGGGGGGGGGGAGAGAAGGAGAAAAAGAGAGAGAGAGGGATCCTAGTGGAACTTGGGCAGCCCAAGGGCCCCTTAACCTGCTGTACCACAATGTATGCCCCCTATTTCTCCATCTGAGTAAGCTCTGTTACTTAACAGTTATGTGATTGTAGGCTAGTCACTTAGTGTCAGTTTGTTTTCTAAATCAGATGAGGAGGTAGGGTAGTCGTGAGGATGAAATGAAATACATTAGCAAAGTGCTTGGTATATCATAGATTTACTAAATGCTAAATACTAGGACTCTTCCTTTTTTTCCCCTCTAACATTTCTTCCTCCCTAGAAAACAGATTATTTTCTTTTTTTAAAGATTTATTTTATTTATTTTACAGGCAGAATTACAGAGAGAGGTAGAGCAAAAGAGAGAGAGAGACAGAAAAGTCTTCCATCCACTGGTTCACTCTCCAGATGACTGCAACGGCCAGAGCTGAGCTGAGCTGAAGCCAGGAGCCATGAGCCATGAGCCAGGAGCACCTTATGGGTCTCCAAGTGGGTGCAGGGGCCCAAAGACTTGAGCCATCTTCTGCTGCTTTCCCAGGCCATAGCAGAGAGCTGGATCAGAAGTGGAGCAGCTGTGACTCAAACTGGTGCCCATATGGGATGCCGGTGCTGCAGGCTGGGGCTTTAACCCGCTGCGCCACAGTGCCGGCCCCAAAACAGATTATTTTCTTGCAGCTCTGTTAGCATGCATTATCTTCTACCTTCTCTGTAACTGGATGCTCTCTAACATTCCCATTAGACGGTTATCTCTAGCTACATCTATTTTTATAAACAAATGAATTATAGGTAATTATCTTTATGAACAACAGAGCTAATTTAATAACTATCTTAATTATATATTTTACAAGAACAGGTAACTAGTTTATGATGTTCTGGGGGAATAAATTTATTTTATGATAATCTGGAGGAGTAAATTTATTTAAAATTGTAATTGTATAGTACTTCCATTTGTCAAGCTTAAATTGGCATGCATACCCACAGTTTGATGCAGCCTTTGATGAAGATGATAGATGGCTATTTTCCCCATTTGACAGATGAGAAAAATAAGGTTTGAAGAATTTGGTTGTTTATTTTTTGTTTGTTTTATTTGAAAGGAAATGCAGAGAGAGAGAGAATCGAACTTCTATCCATTGATTCACTCCCCAAATGTCTGTGATAGCAGGGCTAGGATAGGCTGAACCCAGGAACCAGGAGGGAATTCCATTAGGGTCTGGAAGACAGGAACCCAAGTACTTGAGTCATCATTCACTACCTCCCAGGGTGCTGATTAGCATGCATCTGGATTGGAAGAGAAGGCAGGGACCCTATGCCAGGCACTTCCATGTGGGATGTGGGCATCCCAGGTGGCAGGTTAACCTGCTGGACCACATTGCTTGCCCTAAATTTGTTACACCATGTATAGTTAGTCTTTTTTTTTTTTTTAAAGATTTATTTATTTTATTTGAAAGTCAGAGTTACACAGATAGAGAAGGAGAGGCAGAGAGAGAGAGAGAGAGAGAGATAGAGTCTTCCATCCACTGGTTCACTCCCCAGTTGGCCACAACAGCCAGAACTGAGCCAATCTGAAGCCAGAAGCTGGGAACTTCCTCCAGGTCTCCCATATGGTGCAGGAGCCTAAGGATTTGGGCATTCTTCTACTGCCTTCCCAGGCCATAGCAGAGAGCTGAATCAAAAGTGGAACAGCCAGGACTTGAACAGGTGCCCCTGTGGGATGCAGGCACTGCAGGTGGCAGCTTTACCCGCTGCACCACAGTGCCAGCACCAGTTTGTGTCTTTTAAAAGGCATTTCACTCTATCCCAGCACCACGCATTATTTGTCTCAGTTCACACGTGTGAATAGGTCTAATGTCGGGGAATAGTCCGCGGCGGCATTGCTAGGCAGAGGTTTTTACTTTCAGTTTTGACTGGGGGCTTTCCAACGGGCGGGGCTCTCCGGAGGTGGAGGGATCGAGGTCGCGGTAAACAACAAGATGGCGCCAGGACCCCCACAGTGAGTCTGCCTGCCTGCCTGCTGCGTGACACCTCACCTGATTGGCCGAAGGACGTGTGCCCTTCACGTGAACAGAGACCGGATTGGTGTGCCCGATGCATGGACTCTAGTTTGCTCCTGATTGGTCGCATTTTGTATATAAGCCGCGGGTGTAAGGAGGAAGCTCTCTCTCTCCTCTCCTTTCCTCCTTCCTTTCTACCTCTGTCACGTCTACTTTCTCTAATAAAAAGTCTACTGAAGACTGAAAAACGTCGTTCGATCTTTTCTCGCCCGAGAAACCATCGTCGCGGGCCCTGGGTTGAGTCTGCTGGCCAGACTTCCCGAGACGCTTGCGACAGTCATAGAAGAATGTTTCCAGACTTCAGGCCCCAGAGGGAAGTCAGTTTTCCCATGAGTTGCAGACTGGAGTCCAGCTCATGGAGATGCTGGGGAAATCCGGCGGGAAAGTCCACACTCCAAGGGCAGCACCACACTCCCTCTGGTCCAGCATTCTTGGCACCCTGTAAACAGGAAGACTGCTGTCTTGGTCTGTCCCTTGTTTTTGTGAGTTCCTGACATTAGAATGCCATGGAGCAGGCTTGTTGTGTTATCACAATGGCTGTCACACCTCTGCCGTGAAAAGGTAGGAAGTACACTGGCCAAGACAGCAGTGGCTTGCATGGCCAGCCTTGTTCTTGGTCACCTTGGGCAAGCTATTTAACCCTCCACTGATGAGTTCCCTGAATATAGTGAGGTCAATTTCACATAGCTGCTGAGAGGATGAAAGGACAGAAGCCATCATCAATACTAAAGCAGGATGGTTGGCACGGCTCAGGAGCTCTGTCACTCTTAGTCATCAATTTCAGCAGAGGAGAGAGCAGGCAGAGGTTGCCAGCACTTTTTCTGCCATCTTCCCTTTTAAAGTGATCTCTCTAAGGATGGTGTTTTTTCTTATGTTTAAAGAATTAATTTTTGTTTGGAAAAGCAAAAGGAAGGAGGGAGGGAGGGAGGGAGGAAGAGTGGGAAGGGCGGGGGAGAGAAAGAGAGAGAAACTCCCGTATCCATTCCCTAAATGCTCATAACAATCAAAGGGCAGGAGCCAGCTCTCAGGGGGAGCCCAGAAGTCAATCCAGGTGTCCCATATAAGTGGCAGGAAACCAATTACTGGAGCCATAACCACTGGCTCCCAGGTTCTGCATCAGCAGGAAACTGCAGTCAGAAAGATGGCTCAAGTACTTGGGACCCTGCACTCGAGTGGGAGACTTGGATGAAGCTCCTGGCTCCTGGCTTCTGCTTGGCCCAGCCCCAGCCATTAGGGCCATTTGGGGAGTGAACCAGCAGATGGAAGCTCTCTCTCTCTGTGTGTGTGTGTGTGTATGATATCCTGCCTTTCAAATAAATAAACCTTAAGAAAAAGTATATCTGAAATTAACCTCAGTTCTAAGTAATCTGTGTACAAGCATTGAGTAAAGATGGTGCTTGCAAGATTACTTATAGGTTAAAATTCATCACCTCCTGGAACATGTGTGTCTCCTTTATTTGTTTATAAATTTCTTTGACAGCAATAGCAGAGTCTTGTGCCTCTTTATTTTTCTCCCAGCATACTTTATTTTGCATTGGTTATACAAAATAGTGAGTGAATATTCAAATGCATTAAATGAGCATCTAAGATGATGAACTAGAAATGTAAAATTTTTGGAATAAACTAAAATTTAATTTTTATCTGGCTTTAATAATTCTTTTATTGTATAAATATTTATTTATTTGAAAGGCAGGATATCATAAAGGGAGAGAGAGATACATTACACCTGCTGGTTCACTCTTCAAATGGTTGTACCAGCCAAGGCTGGGTCAGGCTGAAGCCAGCAGCCAGGAATTCCACCCAGGACTTGCATATGGGTAGCCGGGGCTCAGTCACCTTAGCAGGGAGCTGAATGGGAAGCAGCACACGCAGGACCTGACCCGGTGTCCTGAAATGGGATGCGGGTGTAGCAGCAGCTTAACCCACTGTGCCACCACGTTGGCCTCATCGATTCTTATCTGTAGCACTTTTAACTTCTGTTGCACCTGGTTAGGTGATCAGATGATCAGAACCTGTGTTCATTTGCAATTAGACAAGGTTTATCATGTTGTTTTGGAAAAAGAACCTAATTAAACCCTAGGATGGTGGACAAGATATGAGATATTTGCATAAAGATAGTTTTCTTTAAAATCATGATACAATAGTGGATGAACATGTGGAATTATTTACATAAGGCGGACTGTGTCTAGTCGTTCCTTTTTGAATACTAAGTATTGTTCATGAAGTAGGAAGACATTACTATTCAAAATACACAGTGTCTTTGGCTCTTTAAATAGCGTTTTTTTTTTTAAAGCGGCCAGTATAGCACTTGGAAAATCATATATATTTCAATCTAAGGAATGGTGGCATTGCCAACGCAAAACATCTTCTATTTACATATAAATATCCTCATTCGGCATGACTGAGTACCTTCCACATTTATAATGAAGTGGCAACAAGCGCAACAATCACATCCTAAGACGTGGATACTAGATTAAAGTGACTGAGCATATCTCAGAATCAAAAAACAATCTTTCAAAAACTGCAGCCTGGTCCCACTGTGCAGTCCTTCTGAAAGCTATCTGGAAGTCCTACCTGATGCCTGATGCCTGGCTATGATTTTACAGACCCAGCCAAATAATTCCAGGAGGAGGAGAACTGCAGAAGTCCCCACCTTGTAGCCTTATCCAGTGACACAGAGAGCAGTGGGCTATTTTCGCTCTACCAGCTTTCACCATATTTTCCACTACACCATTTATCTTTTGCCAAGAACCCAAGAGTTTGAATTAATAAAGTGGCGTACAGAAGTCAGTGAGCTTTGCGGTTTTGCATTTACCACAACATTGTCCTTTCAAATGGAAAATGTTTCTGCACAATCCACTTTAACCCTTTATGTCCTCAAGGCAGCAGGAAGCCAATTGATGTGGACAGTTAAAGGACTGTGTGTAGAGCCGGCGCCGTGGCTCAATAGGCTAATCCTCCACCTTGCGGCGCCGGCACACCGGGTTCTAGTCCCGGTTGGGGCGCCGGATTCTGTCCCGGTTGCCCCTCTTCCAGGCCAGCTCTCTGCTATGGCCAGGGAGTGCAGTGGAGGATGGCCCAGGTGCTTGGGCCCTGCACCCCATGGGAGACCAGGAAAAGCACCTGGCTCCTGGCTCCTGCCAGGATCAGCGCGGTGCGCCGGCTGCAGCGGCGGCCATTGGAGGGTGAACCAACGGCAAAGGAAGACCTTTCTCTCTCTGTCTCTCTCTCTCACTGTCCACTCTGCCTGTCAAAAAAAAAAAAAAAAAAAAAAAAAAAAAAAAAAAAAAGGACTGTGTGCGGACTCAGGTACTTCATGCCAGGCTTTTACCCTGGAACTTGTGGTATATATATATATATATATATTTTTTTTTTGTCTTTTGTCTTTTTTTTTTTTTTTTTTTTTTGACAGGCAGAGTGGACAGTGACAGAGAGAGATAGAGAGAAAGGTCTTCCTTTGCCGTTGGTTCA